>NW_019733329.1:84133-186878 GCF_002891405.2 Cryptotermes secundus
AAGTAATAACGTGGACGAAGAGCATATAGCATAATAAGAAATGAAGAAGATGGAGGACAAGAAGATTAAGAAAATAATAAATGAACGAGTAAAAGTCTCCACTCTCTGTTATTAGTAATAATATCAGTACACAAAACATGATTTATTTCTGTTGACTAGGGTGTGAAAGGGTTGAGCTTTGTAAGGGAGAAGAAGCTCAGTCAGTACAGTTACTAAGCCACGGACAAAACGACCCGGGAATCAGGGCTCCATTTATGAAATGGGCAGAGACTGTTCTCTCCTTCGTAATGTCCAGACCGGCTCTGAGGCCTGCCCTCTTTCCACCGGGGGTAAAGCGGCCGAAGCATCTACCCTATCGGTGCCGCGAGTTGTACCTTCAGTCCCTTACAGGTCTTCATGGCGTGGCGTTTATTTCAGCGAAAGAAAACCTCACCTTTACTCTGATGAGTGAGGGAATAAGAAGAGGACAACAGCCCCTGCATTCCAACATTCCGCCAGCCTATGTCGATCGTTGGCCCTGTTGGATTTCGCGCAGTGTTCCTCCTCCTCCTCTGCTACTGCGAAGCTGTTACTGCTTTCTTTAAGCGTCTTCATTTGTTTCTGATATCAGAGCGTGAACACGCGCCGGCAGGGGGCCCTGCCTTCTGCTGAAGAGACATTGTATCGCCCCTGGAGACCGTGTACTGGCCTCACAATTAGCAAGATGCTTGTTAACTGCAATGTCTAGCCGCGGTTCGTGTAGCGGTAATGCTACGGACTGGTATTCAGGAAGTACTCGGTTCCAATCTCGGCTGGGGCACCAACTATTGGGGTCCTTAGTTGCTCCATGACTTGATCTGGCTACAACAGCGTCTTCTGAAATTCTTTCACATTCACAGTTCATCACTCATACCAACGTTCGGTATGGATGGGAAAACATTTTAGCTGGAGGGTCGTATTAAGGGTTACAAATGTTTTTTCTGAGCCATATTTCAGGAAAATTGTTATATGAAACCTGTGTGATAAATATTTATTGCTGCAGAAAAAAGCCTGAAATAAATTTCCTGACTTTCCTTTATGAAAATACGTTACTAGTGCTTCAGAAATTTTGAAAATGTGTTGAGGTAAATGAAAATGTTATTACAAGTAAATTTTTCAATAGCTCTTCTGGCCGGATATAAATTTCTCACGGGTCCTATCCAACCCAAGGTCTGTAGCTTGACCACAACCGGTAAAATTAACAACGCGATTTAGCCCACCGCGAGCCAAGATCGCGTCCGAAAGTCACGATCACTGAAACAAAACAGGAAATGATGTTGCAGTTTGGAGTGCATCTGCAGATTTTCCAAACTCGGTCTCCGTGACTTTGCTACGGTGTATCATTCATCTTGACGTCAGTTGAGGATCAGATGTCAATATATTTTACTTCCAAAACTCTCAGTTATTACAATTTTAAATACGTCAAAAAATTTCGAAGATTTGAAGACTTCAGGAAATTTAAAGCAATTTGTATTTTTTTTAATTTCCTAAAAAAAATCCTAAATTTCTAAACGCAGGTGCATGCGCAGGAGGCTGAACATTCTTACCATTGAATTATACACTCAGCAATGGCGCATCTGATCGAACGAGAAGTCTTCAGCTCATTGATTCGTCCTTGAAAGCTTAAAATCTTATATGCAGTAAAATATATTGAACCCCGATTCTAAGGTCATCCAGCACGTAGTCTAGTCACTGTCTTCAATCATCGCTGTTCAACATGGAAAGGGTTATCAAAGTGCTGGGACGGACGCTGTAACATCATGCAGTAGGTAGGGTGCGTTCAGAAAGTCGCTGGCACTGATATGTAGAAACAAACCGGACTGTGACTTGCAGCAACGGTTCTCATGACGTCATGCGACACGCGAAAGTGAAGAGCGACATGCGATTATTACAGTGTGTAAACAAAAAGTGAGACAACGCCATCCTGTCAAGGCGAGTGTATACGAAAATTACGCGCAGGGCCGAAAAATATTCCGGGATTTGAACTGGCAGAATACTTACTAGAATTCAAGGATACTAATGGTTGTTCAGAACTAGATAGACACTTCAGACCAATAGAAGAATCTAGAGCATTATAAACTAACCGACTCTTTGGAGCTGAGCCCTTCTTGATGACCCATCAATTGTACAGCTGCTCAAGAATTTTTCAGCATTTTATGGGACCCGAAGATTCATTACCGTGTTCACAAGAGCTCTCCACTGGTCCCTAACTTGAGCCAGACCAATCCAGTCCATACCATCCATTTTAATATTGTTCACCCACCTACGCCTTGGTCTTCCCAGTGGTCTCTTCCCTTCTGGATTTCGCACCATTATCCTATATGCATTCCTCTTCTCGCCATTCGTGCTACATACCCTGCCCATCTCATCCTCCTTAGCAAGATCATTGTAATTATAAGCTAAGAGTACACAAGTCAAGGTGGGGGTTCAAAATATTATACAGTATGTATTAAACGGAATATGATACGTAGGCTAAACACGAATTAAATTAAAGAATTGAAATATTATTTTCACGTGTTTATCGAAGTTCTGTGTGGGCTCCATTGGTGGCTCTGCAAACATCTTAGCGGTATTCCTTGTTCTGCCACACTCGACCAAGAAAATCAGGCGTGACGGCTGCAACAGCTTCTCTGATTCGCTGTTTCAAGTGCTGAATGTTGTGAATACGAACACTGCAGACGATTTGCTTCACATGCCCCGAGAATTAAAAGTCCAGGGGTGTAAGGTCCGGTGAGCGTGGGGGCCACTGCTTCCCCATCCAGCGCCGTGGTAATGTTTCATCAAGAAATTCCGTAACCATGTTGGCATACTGCGCAGGAGCATCGCCTTCTTGAAAGCTCTCATTGTCGGCATCAATTTGGGGCACTGCAAACAGTTCCAACAAACAAACAAAAAAATAATCCGTGGCCTGTAGTCCGCAAACGAACTATACCGACAGAGCGACCCCCGCTGGACTTTACTGTTTGAACTTTCCGGCATAAGTGACCCTACCAGTAGTTAAACTACCACGGCATAGATCTCCAGGTCACAGAGTCACGCAATGCCCACCACCACGACAAGGTGGAGACACATTTGGGGGGTTAGGTATTCGTGAAGGTTAGAAATTGCATAGACCTGCATACCACAGTTGCTAGTTTATCACCACGAAGGCTTGGGTTTGATCCATTGTTAGGTCACGTGAGATTTGTGTTGCACTAGAGCTGGTTTTCTCCTATTCGGTTTCCCCTACCAATTCCCACTTTTCATCAACTGTTATACATACATTAGTCATCTATAATCGGTCGCTATATAGTCTCGTTTCCAACAGCATCATTAAATAAGCAACTGAAGGAAAATTGAGTGAAGGTGAGGGTCTCGGTGGGTTCTACGGCCGGTCTTCATTGTGTGGATAACTGTGCCCTATCGGGAATAGAACCACTATCCATCAGTTATGAAGCCCGTAGCCTATAGAGCCTGAGATATTCTATAAATGAATAAACGTGCGTCTTGCCATGACGTCACAAGATAGCTCAATTTGTATGGAAATTGAAGGCACTTTTCTGCTATGTGCAACTGTTAAGAAAATGTGCGAAGTCTTGTTTACGTTTAGGCAGGCGGCCTTGCCGAGGCGTGACGTATCGGAGGCCTTGAGTTGGAACGGCGCACCGTTACGTCGGGCCGGCGAACTCTCAGGAAGGAAGGAAGCAGCGCTCTGGTGCTCCACTGAGCACTAGGAACGCGCGAAATATCGAGAGATGAGCAACTGTTAGCAATTTCAGAATAATTCTGTAACAATGCTCGAACTGGTGTACTCGTACATCGAGAAATGCTTGCTGCCATTCAGTTAGGAATATTTTGCCACGCCCTCGGCTTTTCTAAAACTCAACAATTAAAATATACAAAACCGTTATATTGTCTGGGTGTGATTTTTTTTTCTTGGGGGAAGGTGGGAGGCTGAGTCCACTTGGTACGTGGGCCACTAACTGACCTATTCTACCAGCACCGGATGTTAGATGAATATGAAGCAGTCAGTGGAATGAGAATTGGGAAAGGAAACCGAAGTACTCCGAGAAAACCTCCCCCAGTGCCACTTTGTACACCACAAATCCCACATGACTTGACCTGGGTTCGAATGCAGGCCGTCGCGGTGAGGAGTCGACGAGTAACCTCCTGTTATAGCAATGCCGGGTGTGAAACTTGGTCTCTAACATTAAAGGAGGAACATAGAGCGGGTCTGTTTGGGAAGATGGTGCTGATGATAATGTTTGGATCATCAGGGATGTTTTAGGCACAGCTCAGGTTGCTAGATGCCCTAACTACCGGGTATGTTCCCAGGTTAGTGTATAGGATTTATGATGGACAAAGTGGCACTGGGGCGGGTTTTCTCCGAAGTTTTCCATTTCCCCTGCCAATTCTCATTCCACCGAATCCTGTATACTCATCTATCATCCGGGGCCAAGCACCGAGTGGACTCAGACTCATTCCGCCCCACGAATTGAAAGAGACAATGTTATGTTATCTTCACTGAACTTCTCACTGTTCGCCAAACACTTACGTATTCAGGCGCTGTTCTCTTCAAAGCTCGGGTCCATACTTCGTATTCAGCCTCGCGTGTATAGTGAGCGTACTTCTTAAGCAGGCTGAGAGAATATTTATTGGGTTTGAGGCTGCAACGGCGTTCAGTATAAGGAATGCGGTCTTCTCTGTTGTAATACCTGCAGCTCGGAGAGAATCCGACGTTTCTAAGGAGTATGTACCCTCCATATTCGATGTCGAAGGACAAACCAAACAAGAAACTAGCAGAAGCTGGCGGTATGTAGGACCCTGAAGATGGAGCCGATAAATTCCTCCGAAACGTCGGGTTTTCTCAGAAGTATATTGCGTTACACTCTGAAGAACTTACTTTTCGACTTCTGCATAATTTTCAAATTTCGGTGAAGTGTTTCTTGTATAAAATATTTTGTACATCTAAAAACAGCCTATCTAAACTGGAATCTGTCTCCATCCTCAGGTGAAAACCTACTGAGTTGAGCTTAATCGATTTGGGTCCAACTGAGTAGGTTTTTACCTGATGGAGACAGATTCCAGTCTCTGAAACATTTTTTTAAATAATAAACAGGACGCTGGATAATGTTCAGGCACACAATAATTATATTAATATATAATCGTCACAAACTTTTAGATCTTATTTTGGGAATATCGTTTCTTTTTGTTGCTTTCTTTGTTAGACCATTTTCTGTAGTACATCTTACTCCCACCCCTCCTGCCTCTCTGTGGAGCCTCACTGGATGCCTCAACTCGTACAGAGACACGCTACAGTCTCTCACCCCATGCCTCTGTTCTGTATTTCAGGCACAGCTGTATTGCGTGCTGGTGCCTGCTGCTGTCACAGGTAAGTCTAACTGCCCCTGCTATTCATAAGTATTGTTTATTTAACGACACTGTCAATAGCTTAGGCTATGTAGCCTCAAATCGCAGGGTGATTTATGGGAAGAATGTGGAAGAATTTTTGTGACGTAATATGAGGCAATTTCCGGCATTTGTCTGGAGGAAGTGAGGAAAAATCACGGAGAAACCTCAGTCAGGATGGCCTGTCTCAAGGCCCAGATTAGAACCCAGGACCTCCTGAATAAGAAGCAGGAGTGATATCCACTCAACCACTTTTTCTTATAAAAACAGTCAGACATTATTATTATTATTATTATTATTATTATTATTGGAGCAGGGGTAGCGCAGTCAGTATAAAGACAAGGCTAGGGGTCGGACGGCTAAGAAGTCGAGGTTCGAGTCCAGGTAAGGGAAATACATTTTTCTCTTATCCATATCGTCCAGACCGGCTCTGACACCCAACCTGCCTCCTATACAATGCGCGCCTGGGTCGCTTTCACTGAGGATAAAGCTGTTGGGGCTCGAAACTGACTATTCATATCCATCTAGCGCAGAGGTTAAGAATATATGGAGATCTTCCTCCACTCCGCACATATTTTTATGGCATGGTACCTAATTAAGGACCTCCTCTATCATGTAGTGGTCAGAGTACCTGGCTACAGATCGAGAGGTCCGGGTTCTATTCTCGGCGCTACCAGATTTTCTGAGAAGTAGTGTGTCTGGAACGGGATCCACTCAGCCTCGTGAGGATAATTGAGGAGATACTTGAATGGAAAATTAGCGGCTCCGGTCTGGAAACCCGAAATTAACGGCCGTGGGGATTCGTTACGCTGACCACGCGACACCATCTATCCGCTAAAGTTGGCACTAACTTCGCCGACACGCGGCGGTAGCTCGATCGGTATAGTTCGCTTGCGGACTAAAGCCACGGAGTTTGTTTCGGTTATATACATAGACATGCTTTGCGTTACAGGTACCGTTACAGTGTTCTGGCTGTAGATTGTGATGATGTCCATTTTTCAGGGATGTATATTGCCCTACGAAAAGCGAGGACACCTGCCGAACCCGAGGGACAGTACATTGTGTTGGGACCCAGTGAAATCGCATTTGTTCTGCCTGAGCTACTTCATGGCTAGGCAGATTTTATGTAGAGTCCTTTGTACCTCTGTCTGTGAGAGGCTGTTCTCTCGCTTGCTTCGTAGCGAGCCCAATCTGCATCCCTCGCCAAGCGCCGGAAAATCTCTCCGCCACAGGCAGTGTTACACAGGCTTTCCTTCGGAATATCGTCCATGCTTAGCGGAGACGTTGAGCGGAACATCGCTTCATAATTTTCTCGTTGAGAGCCGAGTAGATTGGTCTATGGTTCGTTTAACGATGTCAGTAGCTCAGGCTACATAGTGTCGAATGGCATGAAGAATGTGGGTGGAAGTGGCTGCGGCCTAATTTAAATGCAGTCATTACGTTTTCTTGGAGAGACTCAGGAAAAGCACGAAAATCCTGTCAGAGTAGTTGGTATTGACATTCGAACCAGATATCCCATGAATACAAGTGAGAGTCATTACTGCCTGGCCAGATTCGTTCAGTGAGCAAGTTTGCATAGCGGTAGCGGTTCTGATTTGTATTCGAGAGACATTCCGGTCGGATCGCTGTTCTCTAACTGTTGTCCTGCCTAGATACTTTATGGTACAAATCTGTTACAAATGCTAGGATCACCTCTTTCCAAGCCCTTTGCCTGATCACAGTTCATAATAACATCATCTCACTGAATGTGTGTAAACTGTAGAGAAGTGTAATCTGAGCACCAGTGACCTTCAGTACGTGTCTGTATGCCTGTCTAGGCTCTGCGTATCACAAAACAAAACGAACTCCGTAGCTTAAGTCCGCAAGCGAACTATAGCGACCGAGCGACCGCTGCTTGTCAACGAAGCTAGTGCCAACTTTAGCGGCTGGGATTATTAGGTATATTGAAAAATTTGCACCTCATCGGGATTCGGTCCCGCGACGTTCCGGCTTGTAGTATAGTGCCTCAACAAACTACGCTACCGCGTGCCCTCCTCCCATGAGGTAATTGGGTTTCTAAATTGACCTAATCCTTCCAGTCGCACTATGGCCCTGGGGTCGACTCAGCCGCTAACAGAAATGAGTCCCAACAATCTTCCTGGGGTTACAAAGGAAGGCCGGCGAGTAAGGCTGATAACCTCAATGCCATCTATGAGCTGATTGTCTAGAAAATGTTGGAGCCTCGACGTCTCACAACCCTGTGGGCGTCCACGGCCTGTTAACAGAGATAACTTTTTATTTTTTAATTGTTTTAGCGCTTTTACTATCTGTTTGTTTTGTGTTCGTGCTAGCTGTGTTTGGCTTCTGACTGTNCCAAACCCTTTGCCTGATCACAGTTCATAATAACATCATCATCTCATTGAATGTGTGTAAACTGTAGAGAAGTGTAATCTGAGCACCAGTGACCTTCAGTACGTGTCTGTATGCCTGTCTAGGCTCTGCATATCACAAAACAAAACAAACTCCGTAGCTTAAGTCCGCAAGCGAACTATAGCGACCGAGCGACCGCTGCTTGTCAACGAAGTTAGTGCCAACTTTAGCGGCTAGGATGATTAGGTATATTGAAAAATTCCACCTCATCGGGATTCGGTCCCGCGACGTTCCGGCTTGTAGTATAGTGCCTCAACAAACTACGCTACCGCGTGCCCTCCTCCCATGAGGTAATTGGGTTTCTAAATTGACCTAATCCTTCCAGTCGCACTATGGCCCTGGGGTCGACTCAGCCGCTAACAGAAATGAGTCCCAACAATCTTCCTGGGGTTACAAAGGAAGGCCGGCGAGTAAGGCTGATAACCTCAATGCCATCTATGAGCTGATTGTCTAGAAAATGTTGGAGCCTCGACGTCTCACAACCCTGTGGGCGTCCACGGCCTGTTAACAGAGATAACTTTTTATTTTGTAATTGATTTAGCGCTTTTATTATCTGTTTGTTTTGTGTTCGTGCTAGCTATGTGTTTGGCTTCTGAGTGTCGAGTTCATCATGTAAATAAATGGAGATTTGAATTAAACTGAATCGTGATTGCTTGTATCAGTTGTTCGACGCGACGTTGGAGCAGGATGTGACGTCGCCGGAAGCGGCAGGTGGTGGAGTGACGGAGCTGTACGCGGCGCACCCTGGCGAGCAGGCGGACAACTCTGGTGGTGGGTCCGCGGCGCTGCTGAGGAAGCTGGGTCCTATCGTGGTGCCCGATAATGAGACGGACGGACTGGCGCATGATAGCAGCGAGCAGAGCTCCGTGAGTACAGGGTTCCTGCAGTTGCTCTGAAACAGGTTACGGTTTTGTAACCCTGTCATCAGACACACAGAACAACGGGTTTGTTCTCTTTACTCGTTAGCAACTTCTATCTCCTTCCGCCTCTTTTGTCCCCTAATTTTCTTCCAACTTTCCCCACTTTTTTGAGCTCCATCTTCCCTGCTTTCCTCCCTATCTCCTCCAGACTTCTTCCACCTCCCCTCTACAAATTCCTCTTCTTCTCTATCTCCCTTCATGTTCATCTTTCTCTTTTCCGTTTCATTATTATCATCCTTCCGTTTTTCCTTGGGCACGCGGTAGCGCAGTTGGTTGACGCAATATGCTACAAGCCGGAAGGTNGTCCACGGCCTGTTAACAGAGATAACTTTTTATTTTTTAATTGTTTTAGCGCTTTTACTATCTGTTTGTTTTGTGTTCGTGCTAGCTGTGTTTGGCTTCTGACTGTCGAGTTCATCATGTAAATAAATGGAGATTTGAATTGAACTGAATCATGATTACTTGTGTCAGTTGTTCGACGCGACGTTGGAGCAGGATGTGACGTCGCCGGAAGCGGCAGGTGGTGGAGTGACGGAGCTCTACGCGGCACACCCTGGCGAGCAGGCGGACAACTCTGGTGGTGGGTCCGCGGCGCTGCTGAGGAAGCTGGGTCCTATCGTGGTGCCCGATAATGAGACGGACGGACTGGCGCATGATAGCAGCGAGCAGAGCTCCGTGAGTACAGGGTTCCTGCAGTTGCTCTGAAACAGGTTACGGTTTTGTAACCCTGTCATCAGACACACAGAGCAACGGGTTTGTCCTCTTTACTCGTTCGCAACTTCTATCTTCTTCCGCCTCTTTTGTCCCCCAATTTTCTTCCAACTTTCCCCACTTCTTTGAGCTCCATCTTCCCCGCTTTCCTCCCTATCTCCTCCAGTCTTCTTCCACCTCCCCTCTACAAATTCCTCTTCTTCTCTACCTCCCTTCGACTTCATCTTTATCTTTTCCGTTTCATTATTTTCATCCTTCTGTTCTTCCTTGGGCGCGCGGTAGCGCAGTTGGTTGACGCAATATGCTACAAGCCGGAAGGTCGCGTGTTCAAGTCCCGATGAGGTGGATTTTGTCACGTTACCTAACCCTTCCAGCCGCACTATGGCCCTGGGATCTACTCAGCCTCTAACAGAAATGAGTATCAGAAATCTTCCTGGGGGTAAATGGCGGCCGGCGCATAAGACTGACAACCTCACCGCCATGTGTGAGCCAACTGTCTAGAAAATGTGGGAGCGTCGACGTCTCACAACCCTATGGGTCTTCACGGCCTGTTACAGGGATAGCTTTCCCTTATCTCAAGGCAATTTATGAGCCGATTATGTAGAAAATATGGGAGCCTTGACGTCTCACAGCCCTATGGGTCTTCACGGCCTGTTACAGGGATAGCTTTCCCTTATCTCAAGGCAATTTATGAGCCGATTATGTAGAAAATATGGGAGCCTTGACGTCTCACAGCCCTATGGGTCTTCACGGCCTGTTACAGGGATAACTTTACCTGTTCTTCCAAGTCTCATTCTCTCCTCTTCTTTTTCTACTCTCCTGTCTCCGTTCTTCTGTTTCTCTCTTTCCTATCCTTATGTTCGCCCTTTTCTCTTTATATCTGCTCTAACGGATATCGACACTTCTATCTCCATCTTCAAGGTGGAAGTGTATAGGCTAAGAACTCCTTCAGCTGTGACCGAGGGTGTGAGTGAACGGGGCCCGGTTTCGCCCATCTTCCTGTTACGCCTGCAGCTTCTCTCTTAACTAACTTAGCTGAGTCCTCATTTAGAAGCTAGCAGTTGCTTTACTACTCAAGCAAATGCCAGCTCTCTATGGGAACCGAAGGTCCCGTGCCAGCTCGCAAGAACCCACCACTGTCCTCTGTCCTGGCCCAGATGAATGCAGCCCGCATTCTAACATACTATTGTGGCCGCGCCATAGCTCAAGCGGTTAGTCGCTGGCTTCTCACTGCGGCGGCCCCGGATCGATCCTGGATCTAGTCAAGTGGGATTTGTGGTGGACAAAGTGGCGCTGGGGCAGGTTTTCTCCGAGTACTTAGGTTTCCCCTGGCAATCTTCATTCCACCAATTGCTCCACAATCACCCTCACCTATCATGTGGGGCTGGTACAATAGGCCAGAAGTGGCCGCAGTACAAGGGACTTAGTCCCACACAACTAGCAATAAAAAAAACACATTATTTCCTTAAGGTCTCTTTCAGTATTCTCCTCCATTCTATTCCCAAGACTTCCTAGTTGTCTTTCATTGATATTTCCTACCAAAAATTGCACTTTCCTTCTATTCCATTTGTGTTANGAAACATATTATTTCCTTAAGGTCTGTTTCAGTATTCTTCTGCATTCTACTCCCTTCCTAGTTGTCTTTCATTGATAGGCTATTTCCTACCAAAAATTGCACTTTCCTTCTATTCCATTTGTGTTACATGCCCTGCCCAGCTCATCCACCTTGATTTTACTCTCTTAGTAATATCTGGCAAAGAGAACAAATTATGGAGCTCCACGTTATGTAATTTTGTTCCACTTCTACCCCAGTTGAGTTCCAAACCCTCTCATAACCCTGTTTTTGAAACACCCTGTGTGAAGCATTGGTTTCTGCAGTTAGCCCAGTTCAGCAATGTGCAAAGTTGCAACGCGGTAATTAGACTGCACCGCAACGCACATAACGGAGTGCAGACTAAAGGTTACACACTTGGAATGGTGTCGATGGGGCGGCCATTAACGTGTGCTGCCCTCATGTTCCGAGTGCTGAAACATTCCGGCCGAGATATCCAGAGAGGCAAAGTACAATTTCGCATAGGCTTTCGAGATTTTTTCGAAATGTTCTCTTTGTGACGTGTCAGCCCTCAAAGTAATGTTTTTCTTTTTTAACTATTACGTGTTACCGAGCGGGCTGGCCGTGTCATAGCTCATGAGGTTAGTCTCCGGCTTCCACCGCGGCGGCCTGGTTCGAGCCCAGGTCAGGTCATGTTGGATTTGTGGTGCACAAATTATCTCTAAGGCAGGTTTTCCCCGAGTACTTCGGTTTCCCCTTCCAATTCTCATCCAACCGACTGCTCCACACTCATCTAACATCCGGTGCTGGTACAATAGGTAATATAGTGGCCGACGTACTAAGTGGACTCAGTCTCACCCCCACCCCAAGAGACTAAAATGAAAAAACTACCGAGCAGGCTGATATAGCAGTAATGCTATAGGTTTGTATTTGAAAGGTGCTGGGATCGAATCTCGGCCAGAACATTTGCTATCCTGACTGAGGTCCTCCGTGGTTTTTCTAAGTCCTTCGAGGCCCATACCGGGATAGCACATTGATTAGGACAATACCGCTTCCTTCGAAATCCTTTCAGTTTCATCTTTCATGGACACTATATGTTCTAGCAACTGACACTGCCAGAAAAATACTTTTCATTCCCGAGAAAGGAACAAGAAGACAACTCCCAAAGGAGAAAGACATAGTAAGACCTCGGAATGAGTGGAAGAGAAATTTAAATTTAAAAATCTCAAAAGGGGCTTCAAAGCACTCACTGTCTGTGAGAGGGGAAAGAAGAAGATCTAATCGAATTTAATTTGTGAGTATTTTCCCGTGATATCCCCAGAAGCCAGGCTGGGCAGTAGTACGCACACTGGTCAAGCGCCTGCAGAGGATGTAACACCGGAATTTTAAAAATACGCAGATTTCCAGGCGAGTGACGTGACGTCACACAGGTGTTGAAACTTGTTACTTATTCACAATGAACTTTCTTTCCTGTTGCCTCGAGAGAGACAGAGACGCAGGAGGCCATGCTAATCAGAATGGTAAAGTGTGACGTAACGGGTCCAGACCTGTGTTTATGTCTTCAGCGTGTGAAAAGCGATACAGCGACTCGTCTGTTACTTGCAGTAATTTTGTTATTATGTCAGTAGCTAAGGGACCGCCTCGTGGTCTAGTGGTCAGAGTTCCTGGCTACAGATCCTAAGGTTCCGGGTTCGATTCCCGTCGTTACCAGATTTTCTGAGAAGTAGTGGGTCTGGAACGTGGTCCACTCAGCATCATGAGGATAATTGAGGAGCTATTTCAAGGAAATAGCGACTCCGGTCTAGAAATCCGAGATTAACGGCCGTGGGGATCCGTTGCGCTGACCACGCGACACCCTCTATCCCCTAAAGTCGCTCGGTCGGTATAGTTCGCTTGCGGGCTACAGGTCACGGAGTTTGTTTGTCAATAGCTAGAATATATAACGTAAAATTGTAAGATGGATGACGATTTAGAAAGGATTTGTGGAAACGGTTGTGGTCCAGCCATCCCGGTATTTTGTCTGGAGGGACTAAGGAAAACCACGAAGAACCTCAGCGAGGATAGCCAGTGTCCTGGCTGAGATACAAAACGAAGACCTCCCGAATAGGAGTCGAGAACGTTACTGCTATACAGACCTGTTCGTTATGTACGTCTGGTGCCCTTACAAATGTCCGGAATTTATTTTTTTTATTTTTGCAGATAACACTCTCAAATGACGAATTTGCGGATCTCTTCAAATTTTCACGGATTAGTCCTCTTCACATGTTCTGAAACTGTAAATCCACAACCATTCTCTAATAGAGAAGACTTCCGTTATACTCGATTTTGCATGTACACGGTTTTATTTCAGTGACATGAGGAGCATCAATGTCCTATCCGAAGCCACTGTAAGATTTGTCGCGTGTAGTAGATTAGTAGATTGTGGCTTGACAGTAGAGGACTAAAAGATGACACGGGATTTTTTTCTTTTCACTGGCTCTACAGCCCCCTTGGGCCCAGGCCTCTGATTTTCAGTTTCATGATCATTTTACAGGCGGTAGGATTCCTTGGACGAGTGATCAGCTCGTCGCAAGGCCTATACATAAACACAGGACATCACGAACACTGAATAAACGCACATCCATGCCTTGTGTGGGATTCGAACCCACGATCCCGGCGTCGGAGCGAGCGAAGACAGTATATGCCTTAGACCGCTCGGCTACCGTGACCGGCTGACACGTATAGGTTTAAAAAAATTAATTAAGCACCAAACTAACACACATGACGCTCAGATTCTATAAGTGTGTATATGTCCGACAGGTGGTGTTTGTGGCTGATGGCTCGGGGTATGTACCCATCAGTCAGATACGATCCCGTCCGGGGCCGCACCCGGATGATCTGGACTATCACCACGTGGCACCCATTGAGGCCTGGGACAGAGACTACAGCCGATGGAGGTCCAACACAACCCGCGTACAGCGTGAGTTTATGATTGTCTGTCCTCGGTGTTTACGTACATATTGTCCCTGATGTCATCTTAACCAACAAGCTGCAATACCACAGTCAGACAAAGGACTGTGCTGCAGGCTGGTCAAGTGAGGTACCGGGGTTCAAATCCTGGTGGTGGAAACATGCTCTTCTTTTTCCAAAGTGTCCACACAGCCTTCGATTCAATGGATAGTGTTGGTTTTTATTTTGAGGTAAATCGGCCGGATCATGAATAGGACCACTTGCCTCCATATAGCGTCTTCAGGTGGATAGGGAAGGATAAACCTACTCAGCTGGGCCCCTTAGAAAGAGCTAGTCTCAATCACTGGACCAGCTCTTTCCCTATCCACCTGAAGACGGAGACAGATCCAGTCTCCAAAACGTCGTGGTTTTTTGTCTTTTACATACCAGATGATGGGTGAAGTCCAAAATAAGCCAAAAGAAGTACAATGAAACTGTATGTTTAAATTTTCTTAACCTCCTTTGATGGGAACAAGAAAATATCCATCATTTTAAGATAGATCCACATCTATGAGTATCACATTAAAAGTTTCTGGTATTTTCTTTCTTATTTTCATGTGCACAGATATTGAAGCAGAATGCCAAGACGATTACATGAAGATTCGTATCGGTTTCAATGGCTCCTTCACTGGTCTTCTCTACTCTTCAGGTAACAGACTTCATCCTAGGGTAACTTTATACTCCCAGCAAACTCACCACTCATATCTCAGATAAAGACTCTTGAAATCCTTGAATGTATACTTGCATGTGACTGATTTTTATGTATTAAACAGCTTATATTAGAATGAAATGAAATTTGTTTCTCAGTTCTAAAACTGTCAATTATCGTTTTTTCACAATACTCAATTCAGAATCCGTTTTATCTCTTCAGAATCTAGGTTAATTAGATCAGTCACAAAAGAAGAAATCATTTAACTCATTACATACCAGCACTGATTATTCCATTCCTCAATATCCAGCATGTGTGCCACCTTGGATTTCTGGCAAGGGTGTAGTTTCAAAAAGGAAAGTGCTAGGGTTATCCAGTTCACAGTACTGTCGAGTACAGAAATGACTATAAAATGTGATATCAAGATGACCTTCTTACCTAACGATCTAGAGTTGAACTACAAACAGCTCATCAAAGGCACAAAAACATATAACTCAGATAAACTATGAGAACTTAATGTTTCACATGAGTGTCTTCTAAAAAAGTGTCAGTTATGGAAGCACCAGGGCGTTGGCCTAGACTTCCTTGGCTTGACAACAACCCTGAGGAGTCCCCTAGTGGTAAAATGACAAACTATACTGCTAGCAGTATTTAAAGAAGAAATGGTAGCTAAGAAATTTGCAATTCAGTATGCAGTACACATATTCATACTCAATTGACCTTGACATTTTTATTACAAAGCCAGTCAATAGTGTAAAAATCCATATGTTTCATCTATAACAGTTCTAGATATTCTCCTCAGCATAAGGTTTATTAAATTGGATGCAGACTGGGAGATGACAAGAGTTTGGGGAAACGCTAACCAAAAATTGGATGAATTATATACCCTTGACCCGTTAGAAGATATTAAGACATTAATTTCAGAGTGGTTGGGGTGTGTAAGTGGGAGGGAACAAACAAGAGTGGCTAAGAAAATATATGAAAGTAAATCAGATGAAAGAAGAGAAATGGGAATCCCCATACTGAGGTTGCTGGAAGATGCAGAGGATGATTTAGGGCAAGTGAATATAAAGAGATGGAGACAAAAGTAAATAATAGAAAAGAATGGGCAACCAAACAATAAACACAAATTTCCCCCCACCTGTCTCCCTAACAGCTGCCTCCCCGCACTGCACCTCCCCCTACTCCCAACAATGATCACTATCTACTGGCTCTTGTTTCTCCTTGTCTCCCGTTTTGCATACATGTTTGTATTTCATTCCTTTATGAAGACATTGAAGAGCATGAACAGTTGATGGATGGGATATGTACAGTATGGGCAAGGAAGGGGAGGAGGCAGCAAATCATAACTCCAGCTACATGTGTTCATTATTTCATTGACCCGGTTATATGTTACATATATTTTTAATACATTTCACTTCTGTTTTATTCATACAGGCTACTCATATGACCCAGACTGTGTCTATATCAACGGCACAGGGCGAGATTATTATGAGTTCTTTATCCAACTGAACAGATGTGGGACTCTGGGGAGGAACACTCACCATGAGGACAGTAGGAAGGCACCAACAGTAAGTTTTCTTGAGCTAGTATCATGGAGTATTTTACGTAACACAGCTATCTAGTAGATGCTGATATCTCTTCCTCCATTCTTCTATATGTTTCTATGGCATGGTGCTTAATTAAGCTCAGGGACACGATTCTGTATTTGCTTTTGTTGTGTCCAACCATCAGTGTAATATTGACATTGCAGAAAAACTTCATGTGGAACACGGTGACAGTGCAGTACAACCCACTCATCGAGGAGGAGTGGGATGAACACTTCAAGGTCACGTGTGAATATGGTTATGACTTCTGGAAGACTGTCACATTTCCCTTCCTGGATGTGGAGTAAGTTTATATTTTTGGTACACTCTGTTCAAGCTTGTATCATATTTAATGCTGTCAATTGAAATTCATGTAAATCCTGAAGGAAAGAGACCACTTTCAAGATTCAGTTATAAATAGGGTTATAATATTAATTATATCTTAAAGAAATAAGATGAGACAAAGTGGACTGAATTCTTCTGGCTGAGGATAGAGATAAGTAGCAGGTTCTTGTGAACACAATAATTAGCTTTAGAGTTCCATAAATTATTGGGAACTTCTTGACTAACTGACCAAATTTCAGCCTTCATTTAGTTAGTTAGTTACTTATCTAAGTTAAATTTTATAAATTAAATACCTTCCTTGCATTTAATACAATATGTCTCCATTACAAAATTAGTGGTTATGTGCTGTTTAGGGAAATAATCATCTTTAGTCTGAGAATCATAGAATCATGTGAAATACCTAAAAGCCCTGTGAACACAATGAAAGAACTATTTTGCAGGGTAGCTACAGGCAATCCCGTGGTTTTCACCTTGTCACCTCCTGAGTGTTACATGGAGATCAGGCATGGATATGGTACATCAGGTGCACGGGTTGGGGGACCAGTCCGTGTGGGAGACCCCCTCACCCTGATCATCTATATGCGCAGCAAATATGGTGAGCCACTTGCTGCCAGTCTGGTTGTAATGATATTTTCTGCATCTGCCCTCAGTAGCCTTCAGGCTATTTATTAACATTATTAATTCTATCATTTGATACCCTCACCTGTGCAGAGGCTGTTATATTAATTTTAAAGTAATATGCCATCTAAAATTAGAACTTCTGCAAATGACACCAAAAACATAACAATAATGAGTCACTATATTATAAGCTAGAAATTCAAAATAAAATTGTTAAAAAAATAAAGAGTTTGTATATCTGGCTGTTGAAAGAGAGGTAATGGAGGTCTATAAATGGAAGTCAGACAAGAGGAGAAAAGGGCACTGGAATATTCAGATACTACTACATCAAAAAATAAATAAAAATCTCTTTGCACACCACATACTGACTACATCGGCTCATGGTACTCTGTGTTGAAATCACCCCAGCCAAGGAGAGTGGCTTGTTTTGGTCAGTTACTATGATGTTTATAATAATAGATGGCATCAGTTGTGACGACATATGGGTGATTAAAGTAAAGAACAGGCTTGTACATGATCTATTCTCATGGTAATTTGACGGTAATTTGAGATTCTGGATTTTTCTGTATAACTGCATTTACTTTCAAGAATTCTTGGACTTTCTAGTGGGTACTTTGATGGCAAGCCTTGGCAGCAGAGGATTAAGCAGAGAACAAAATGTAAGAATGTATAAAATTGTTATCAGCCATTCTGATGAAATGAGGTTTCATCCCTCCATGCCATCATACACCTTCCTGGAGTGGTGCTTAATTAAGTACAGGGATAACATTATCTTTATATTTCTCCAGTCTCAGTGGTCTGGCAGCACACTTCTAATCAGATTGGTGCATTTACCACTCCTCTTATGCCTTTTAGCACTGCAATTTAGACCTTTTATTCCTTCACAGACCCTTCATCCTATATTACACGCATTTGAAAGTCAAAGCCAGGTGGCAGCATAAGTGAATTACACTGATTTCTGATAATTTGAAAAACTGGAACACCAGTTACCAGCCATATATTGGAATGGAGTCCAGCAGGAAGCTGGAAGAGAGGAAGACCACGAAGAATCTGGAGTGAGGACACAATGGAACTAATTATCAAGCAAGGCCTGTCTGAGGAAGACTGCAGAAGGGATGGAAACATGGTGTGAGGAACCATTAGAGGGTAATAACCCTGAAGACAGGAGAAGAAAATAAAGATCTCTGTTATTTATTTCAACAGCTGGCACTTTCAGATTTATATATCATTTCTGCTTATTGATTCAGTTTCTGACAAATAAAATTCATATATTGGCTTCTGGGTTCTTACAGTACTGATTATATAGAGTACTATTTGGAGTGTAACAACTTTTGCTTCACATCCTACATGACAGTAGTCATCAAAATTAATATAATTTTCTACATCAGTAATTAGTTTTGACATTTTATTCAGAACTCTAAAGTGTTCTATGAATCCAAGTGATCCATTGCTCTGTTCCAGATGGTTTTGACATTGTAGTGAATGACTGCTTTGCTCACAATGGGGCCACTAAGAAGATCCAGCTCATTGATCAGTATGGGTCAGTATCTTGTGTGTGTTCTTTCCATTTAGCTGCATTTAGTTATAGTTTGCTGATCTGTGTGCTTACATACGAAGAACCAAGACATACTCTCCTTTTGTTTCATATGTTAGCAAGTAATTATACATGTGAGCAGAAGATGGCAGCAGATGAATGTATGATTCAGTGTCAAAGAAATTTCCTAGATAGCAGCACTTCATAGCGGATATTTTTATTCCATTGCTTACACCTCATAGCAGCCAATAAATAAAAAAAAATACCTTTTCTTTTTACAAATATAGATGTTTTTCCTGAACGTTTCAAATTAGTGATAAGACATTGTTCTTAACAATTTTCTGTTTAAATTGTAACAGACACTATGATAGATTACACTTAATAAACATTAGGACAAACATGTCATGAAACTGAGCTGGTGACATTCAGTGGAAAAGTCTATTCCACTCTATATGTATACACAGATAAAAATGTCAGATTATTACTGACTTTAAACTGTGAGTGATATATGGGACAAGACTTCTCATACATTAGATAGAAATGTCATCCATTAACCTTGAGATTATTAATTAATTTGTCTATAAATACTTATTTACTTATTTTATTTAACTCAGCATTTTATCTAGTATTCATTGTGGCTACAAAATTGTTGTGTTACAGATGCCCTGTGGATGATAAGTTGATCAGTCGGTTCCGTGGGTCTTGGAGTGAAAGTGGAGTGTTTGAAACACAGGTGTTTGCATATATGAAAACTTTTCGCTTTACTGGATCCCCTGCGCTATATATTGAGTGTGATGTGCGGATGTGTCATGGGAGATGTCCAGTAAGTACTCTAAAAATGTTGCATCATATGCAGGACACAGATGTAATGTGTTGGATTTATATTCATGGGGTACTTGTTTCAACATGTTGCTACAGCAATAATGTCATGTTAGTCATTCTGTCTTAATGATCAGCACTAAGTAGCTACAGTGGTCGATATAATGCCATTAAATAACCCATGAACATACTTTGAACATATGCATTAGTCCTTGACATATGCCATTAATTTCATTCCTTATTATATTTCCTGTATTTACTTATTTATTTCCTCGTTCTGAATATAGAATAAGTGCTACATTATATATAGTGTCACTGAATATCAATGTACGTACCTTAAACTTATGTATTAATGCCCTGATGAAGGACATTTCCATTTTATTTCATATTTGTTAATGTTATATGTACTTAATCATTCTGTCATACAATGCAGTATTAACTGTTACAGTTGGTATAGTGCTGCTAAATAACATTGCAATTTGTTGTTCTTGGTATGATTGCAGAGCCAGCCCTGCCACTGGCGAAATGCCAAGTCCCTGACTAAACGTTCAGTGGCTGCTACAACATTAGTTCCACCACACCATGCACTGTCTGAGAATGTGAGTCTGTTCCAGTCACTGCGCGTTGTGCAAGATGGTGAAAATGCTGACACGGGCTTGGCACCTAACAACAGTGAGTAGGCATTCTGGGTAATTAGCCTTGGGCACATCCAAGTCCTCTGAAATGACCGTGTAACTCCAAGATCCCATGGAATGGGATTGCATTCACAGTTTTGTGACTTAGATAAAAATAATCACACTGGATCGACAAGTTAATCAGAACCCTTAGTATTGGTATGATCATTATGCTGTTTTAATATAGCAAGAATTTCACAAAATGTTCATTACTAACATTCCCAGAACACTGTTAAACCTGCATCTGTTGATATGAGTGGTTGTCTATTTTTTTTTTTCTTTCCACATTCATGGAGATCTGAGGTAAATATTATTTCTATAAAGTGTGTGGGGTGGAGATTGCTTTAAAATTATGAAAGGATTTAAAATTTGGTTAATGTCAAGGTTAAATTTAAATTTGAATCAGCGATGTCATTAAAAATGATGTTTGTTCAAAGGTGTAATAGTTGAAATTTATATTTGGGCACCTTTTTTCTGTGTTTTCTTAAAACGAAAAATGAGAAGAGAAATGCATGTTTGATTTTGGTGGGAAAGCCAGAAGGAGAGAAGCCACTAGGCAGACTAAGATGTAGGTGTGTGGGTAATATTAAAATGGACCTTAGAGAGATAGGATGGGATGATATGGGTTAGATTGATCTAGATCAGGATATGGACCAGTGAAGGGCTCTTGTGAACACGGTAATGAACCTTTGGATTCCATAAAATGCTGGGAAATTCTTGAATGGCTACATAGTTGGCAGATCCTTAAGGAAAACTCCATGTGTGAGTGACATAATTCTAATCCTTTCCCACACCATTTGAATTCTGTACATCCTGATGCTGTATAGGCAGTTAAATCAAACGCTTTAATGCGATGTTTTAGTCTGTTAAGTGTCGTGAAAGGGCACTTCGGTCATCTTCATTTTTCTCTTTAAGTGATGCTAACATCTTGTGATGTCGTCCTTCATTTTTTACATTTACAGCATAATTTAAATTATCTTTTACTCAATCAGGCCAGTTTGTCTTACTGTATTGTACAACCTGTTCTTTGTAGGTTAAGCATGACATGGTAAATTAATTTTGCTCTTTCAACTGACACCATCAGATGAGTTAGTTGAATTTTATTCTGCTGACACTATCAGATCAGTTAGCTGTATTTTATTCGCAAATCTTTGTAGGTTATGTAAGGCAGGATAATTTAATTTTGATATATTCTGCTATGTTAAATGCAGTAAACAGTACATCAGTTCACACTACATGCTTCAATTACAGGTGACTAATGTAGACTTGTCTGACTTCATGTTTCAGGCACATTATTTGACCTCAACAGCGTGTGCCTGAAGACTAGTGCATTTTCTGCACTTCTTGGTGAGTTTCCTTCTTGTCAGCAAGCTGAAAGCACAGTTTTGCATTGTTTACTTATTTTGTTGAAAGTTATTTACTAATACTGGATATACACAATTGGAAATTTGTATGTTAGCGAATATGAAATTACCGTCTTCTGGGATGTGATTCTGTAAAGTCTGGTAGACAGGTCCTAATATTTCGCACGTATTGCATTGCATAGAGAAATGAAACATGTTTCATAAATAAAAAATGAATAGGAAAACATATGACTTAGTCAAAGTGATCAGCCACGTCTGGGAAACTGTCTGCATAGCTCATGAGCATGTGAAGCACTTCTGTCTTCAGGATATTGATGCTTCTCATGACATTGAAGTAAAGCCATATATATGCAAAAGGATGGATAACCAAAGCAGAGATCATGAGAGTCACCTATATAAAGAAATCAGCACCTTGTCTATATTGATGATCTTATTAAAATGTACTTTAAATACTGATGCCATAATCGGATTCTTAAAGCCAACATAGGCATAGTGGTTGCTTTGCATTTGTACTATGTGTGTACATCTTCACTGGATGTATGTACAAGTTAATTATGTGTTATGTGGCGTGTTTGGACTTTTTAATTGTGCTCTATACAGGTCTTGGCTCTGTCCTACTTTGTCTTCTGAGTCTTGGTGTCATGGTGCTCTTCTGCCGTCTCCGTCGTTTGAAGATGGCATCACTGGAGAAGGACGGAATGTCGACGTCTGACCCACCCTCAATATTTGACCACACCGGCTTCATGACACATAAAGGACGCATAAACTGAGGGACAAAGTGTCATATATTTAAATTTTCAACTCTTTTCTGTCAATTTGAAATGTATGCTCAATGGTGCACACAAACAGCTTCTGTCATAATATGAACTGTGCATGTCTGGCTTCAGACTGACAGCACATTATGACTTTTGGATGGACCAATTATTGAATAACAAAGCAACAGACTCCTTTATTTAAAATTACAAATTTGGCCTTTGTCCATGATCGTAGTTCATTAAAATCAATGGTTGATTCTGTTTCCATCTTCAGGTGAAAAGAATTTGAAATACAGCCATTCTAAACTGTTGTTTAAGAGTACCTCTACTGAGTAGTGCATCAGAGCAGGTTTCCTTTCATAATTGGTCCATACAGTTCTTATTTATTTCTGATGAGCCATATGGCCTGATCTTCACATGGCACCAGTCAGACAGAAGACTTCAGACTTACGGTTGGAGAATGCAGGACCAGAAGAGAAGTGTTAACACATTCATGCTGGCTTGGATTTATTGTATATTTCCTTGTGGGTGTTGCATTTTATAGGAATTTACTCCATCCAGTATATGAAATGGGAGTCACCATGTGTGTTGGAAATATTCAGCCCTTTTTAACCTTTTAGTTACAAAGTTACTTCTTGTTTCCAGATTTTTTTCTTCGATCAATTTAAATGTTATCAGTTTTTTTTTATAATTTTGATGTAGTGATGTGAGTTTTATTTCCTGTCCACAAACATTTCCCTGTATAATATCTAATGCCTTTCTCTCTCCTGATATCTGCCTCAACTAACTATGTACAAGAAGTCATGCTATCATTGTTAATTACTCTTTATATAACTCCACACTCTGCTCTTCATAAGTTAATGATTGCATACATACAGCTTCATCCCAACTGTCGTCTGTAGACAATGTCATCATGGTGAAACATCATACTGGGAATCAAAGCTGTAACAGTAAGCTGTAGCCAGCTATATGACATAGAGCATAAAATTGTATTTATTTATGATTTGTTGAAAATACTTCTTCCTGCAGTACACTGGCATTGGACTTGTGGTTGTCACAGTTGTAGCTATGAAGCGTACTGTCTTCTAGGACGTAACACCATGCAGACTGGTAGAGGCCCACCAGTTATTTTGTAGTAGCAATCAGAGCTTCCTGTGAAATATCAGTGGACTTCTATTGAAATACCTGTACATTGCATTGCATCCCAGCGGTAGTAGTTTTCAACTTAAACACGATAAATGAATATTAGAAAGAAGGTAAAAGTAAAGTTTCTTTTATACTTAAGTCCTTGCTATTTAAATATAGAATTTCCTGGTTCAATAGACCAAGTCTTTCAGTTAATACTAAACACTCTACTAAACTGTCTGCCCTACATGCATTTACAACATTATACTGGATTTGACTTGTCAAATGCACCATGGTTTGTTACAACTTCTTTCAAGCCCTGTATGTTATGGCATGAATGTGTTTTTTGGTTTTGTGTTATGTGTTGTGAACATTTGAACCTTGGGGAGTGTCAGTGTTGTGTCTCAGAAGAATTTGACTCTTGGGTGTTGTTACTTGAAGAAAAGCTTGGAGGACGTTTTTTTCTCCAGCTGGTCTCCAAGTGTTATTACCGTGTATATAAGACTATTACAGGCTAAGTGGTTTGTGGGTTGAGTGACATGAAACAGACTGCCCTCATTACCATGTACTGGCTGCTCTAAGGAAATGTTATGACACAGTGCAACAGATTCTGTGTCTTTGAGATAATTAGTGAAAAATGAATTGAAAAGATAAGGAAAGAAGTGGCCATAAGTACTGTAAGTATCATCTTAGCAATTGTATGGAGGAACTGATAAAAACAATGAAAAGCTTTAGTTAGGTTGGCCAGAATTTTAACCTGGGACCTCCCGAATGCAGAGAAGTGTTACCAAATCAATCAAGATATTTGGTTGGATTGGACTCTCAAGTTGGTATATCTTTATAGATGTTTCTGTAATAAGGGACCTATCAAATAGCTTGGAAATGTGTCACATTATTCTGTAAGCCTGAAAATTTGAATTTTCACCATGCAACAGATATCACAATATATGATTACAGTAACAGTTGATGACCATGATAACAAAATATTCACTTTGTTAAAATGTTAAAATATTCATTTTGTTATAACTACCTATTTGGTCATTTTGGTTTGTTCCTAGATTGAAAATATTTACTAAAATGATAATATATAATATATATAAATGTACAATTTAATTAGATTAATTCATCTTAATTCATTAACATGTTTAAAGCCAACTCCAAGCATAAATTATGTTTTCCACTAGAAGATGGCCAGAAAAGTCTAAAATATACAGTATTTGTCAGTCATATTTTGTGTTTGTAAATCATATTTATTTATAATATACATATTATAAATTGTGCAGTATGTAAAACCAGAAAGGTGTAAATATGCGAGAAATGAGATGTATTTGATTTTACAGGACTCCAGAAAATCTGAGTATATCCATTTTTTACAGAGGCATTTTCTCGCAGAAATTTCTACACCATAAAGTATTCATTAATGAGTTTCTTTAATTTTTGCAAAAAAATACACACATTTTTGATCTAATGAATATTACTTGAAATATTATTAAATAAATCAATTTTCACCTTTAGTAAGATTATAACCTTCGATTTTCCTATTCTGTTCAAAAACATAGTTTTTAATTTTGCTAATAAGCCTCACCAATACATAACTATTACTAAAAGTCCAGTAATAAATGTCATTAAAATATATAAGCAAAAACTTGTATTCTGAGTTTAGTGTGAAGTCCAGAGTGTAAAACGTAGACCAAAACTGAATTTCATTCAGTCGGTTGTAGGGTGGAAATTGTTGATACTGAATAATGTGAAGATCTGTTCAGACGAAGTGCAGTTATGCATGTTTTTTTACATCTGAATATTAGCAATTATTTATCTCATTTCTCCAAGCAAAATTCTAGAAACTATTCACCTCATGACATGCACAACTGCTTGGTGTTAAGGAAAATTATGTATCTACGTCAACTGCATTTCCAAGTTTCACAGATGGATGAGTTTGTTGGTAAATGGAGCAATAACATCTAACAGCTGTTGCAGAAGAGAGAGTTTGTTTGTATGTCATAATATCAGCTGATATTTGTGAACTTTGATGTCTGTAAAATAAAAAGTGTCAATGACAGAATTTGTTTATTTCAGTGTCATGCTGCAGTCCTTACATACATATGCATACATGTGTGCAGGTTTGTTCTAGAGCAGATCCCATTTCGTATCTTGGCTGGGGACTTAATAATTTTACTAAGGTCTTTGTGATTTTGTTCACCTGGGCTAATACTACAGTTAACATTTTTATTCATACTAGTTCAGAAAATTAATAACATAACTGGCTGTAAGGGGGAGGACATAGATTGAGGATGAGATATGTACAAAGTGAGGAGGTTCTATATAATTTTTTTCTAGGAGAAAATTACATAGTGGGGCAAAGCACAACCTTTATTATTTACCTAACAGTGTTAGGACATTCAACTAAGAAACCTCAGATGGAAAGGACATGAAGCATGAATACCCTGGGCAATGTGTATATGTAATTTAGTATTAAATTTCGAATGTTTTAGATGTATGAAACGCGACTCTCGGATTAGTAACAATGGGGATGAACAAAAAATTCTGTCCATATGTAACGAGCACTCTTTTATACAACTGCCTTAACGGATTAAAGGGGCCTGTTTGAAAAGGATACCTTTCAGTGCCCTTATGATATTCTTATTCTGTGACGAGGCCGGACTACATGTATTGGAAGTCCAGCCTGTGGGAGGCTTCGATTAGCAAGTGAAAATCTTATCTGAGAGTTGCAACTGACGCTGAGAGCGAATTTGGAAAGAAGGGAGACAGCAGTTAGAAAGTTCTCCAGCTGGAGGTCACTGACAGAAGAGAATTGTTTGCAGGATACATTGTCACGTGCGTATTAGAGAAGGAATGTCAAGTTAAAGTAAGAGCAAATTAATAACATTTCTTGAAAATGTGAAGGATATTAAGTATTGAATTTTCTTATATTATAACACTAGAACCATGCAATTTTGGGAGACACTGTGGGTGAATTCTGCTGTATCATTCTGAAATATTACCCTAGCAAGATTAAAACTAAACTGACCGAACCAAACCTTCGCCCATACAAAGAGCGCTGAAATTTCAGAGCGCATAACATCCATCTTCGATTCAATTCAAATTTCGCGCCACCTTTATATACAAACGACGACGGAAGTTGCTACCTTACTACTCCTTGCTTCCCGCGTACTACAAAGCCCGAGCAAGGGACAAAGTAAAATACTACCAAGTGCAGAATATTAATAACTGTGATTAGTAATTTGAGATTAATAATTATGCAACAGAGTGGTATGTGTATGACAATTACTGGACATAACCTCAAAGTTTTACTTTTTAATTTAATATACACGAAAGTGCAAAGATTAGGCATATTACTGTGGAGTTAGCAGTTACGTATCTCAATGATCTTTGGGAGTTAGTGGCCGGCGTTTCAGAGACTATATCGGTCTTCATTATCACGAGTTGATATGGTAAGTGTTGTAGGCCAAAGTAAAATTGAAAGTTATGTTACAACCGACTGACAGTCCTGTCAGTATATCTTGGTCACAAGCCCCATCTGGGGGCCAACACCAGACTTTTGTTACTGTCACACAGTTTTGGTTGTCTGTGAAGTATCTTGGACGAAGTGAATTCATCCCATGCCCAAGACGTAAGATTTCGGGTTAAATTAAATAATACGTTTTTAAACAGTTTGTTTGTGTAGTAAGTATTTAACAAATGCCGTGTCATAGCTTAGGCGGTCAGTCCCTCGCTTCCTACTGCGGGGGCCCGGGTTCGAGCACGGGTCGGATTTGTGGTGGACAAAGTGGCACTGGAGCAGGTTTTCTCCGAGTACTTCGGTTTCCCCTGACAATCTTCATTCCACCAATTGCTCCACAATCACAGTCATCCATCATCTGGGGCTCATGTACAATAGGCCAATAGTGGCCGCAGTACGAAGTGGGCTCAGTCTCACACCACTATGAATAGCAATAATGATGATGATGATGATGATAATAATAATAATAATAATAATATCTAACAGGATAAGAAGAATAAATTTGGCCTTCAAAAACGGGTATCCTAGAAGTGCTCAGTATATCTCTATCTTCATCAATGGGCATCTGGCATGGGCAGCTCCAGAATTCTATTTTATGGAAGGGGGAGTGGAAGAAAATTTGCGTTCAAATTTACATTAAGCCGTTTCATACTTTTTATATAACTGCTCTTGGGTACTGTGGATGAAAGCGTTATTTTTAAAAATTTGTTTAAATCGTAGTATTAATACAAGTATTTGGTATATTTCTATCTTTCTTCAATGTTATTTTTTTCCAAAAAATCCTGCAGAAGGAGGCACTTGTCAGGTTTGCCCCCTCCCTTGTTGTCAGACATTGTTTACCACTTCAGTCAACATCATAATCATCATCATCCTCGAATCCCGAAATTCATACCTCCACTGCTAGATTATCAGATGCAAGAAGCATAAAATAAAAAAGTAAAGTTATCCCTGTAACAGGCCGTGGAGGCCCATATGGTTGTGAGATGTCGAGGCTCCCATATTTTCTAGACAGTCAGCTCAAAATGGTGGTGAGGTTGTCAGCCTTACACCCTGGCTGCACCTTTACCCCCATGAAGATTCTTGGTACTCATTTCTGTTAGAGGCTGGGTCGATCCTAGGGCCATAGTGCGGCTGGAAGGATTAGGTCAGTTGAAAACTCCAGTGACCTCATTGGGAATGGAACCCACGATCTTCCAGCTTTTAGTATAGTGCCTCAACTAACTATGGTACCATGTGCCCCACTTCATTTAAGTAAAACACAAAAATTAACATTATTCTCTTATTGACTTTGAATTAACCTTTTTTACATTCATATATCCTTTATAAGATCAGCTTAGACATGTATTCAAAAGACAAATATAATTAAGGTGTAAATATCTAAATACATTGTTATAACCATTTACAGACAACTTATAGACATATTATGTAATACAGAATCAAATAATTATGTTAAAGAAATATATTTGCTTGTTACCCAACTGAGGCATGTCTGTGTCTCTACATTTGTTCTCTGTTTATGTTGTCCTGTGTAGGCCGCAGCCTTGCATCTGGCTCATGCCCCTTCCTAGCAGTCCTACCAACTGTCTACAAAATTCACAATTTCAGAATTAGCAGTAAGTGGGAATAGACTAGAGAACCTAACCCATCAAGGCAGAAGAATAAGAAATGTTTTAAATGCATTTGTTATATTGTCAATGAAAATAAATTATTCTAGAGAGTAGGAGTCAGGTATGGGACAATCATATAATAATAAATTTTTATGCAATTCTATTTTGGTTGAGATGAGAGGAACTCACTCATGGAGCTGAGCCCTTCTTGAGGAGCCAGCAATTGAGTAGCTACTCAAGAACTTCCAGCATTTTGCGGAACCCAAAGGGTCATTATCATGTTCACAAGAGCCTTCCATCTGTCCCTATCCTGAGCCAGATCAATCCAATCCATACCATCCCATCCTATCTCTCTCAGATCCATTTTAGTATTGTCCACCCACCTACGTCTTGGTCTTCCCAGTGGTCTCTCTCCTTCTGGCTTTCCCACCAATATCCTATATGCATTCCTCTTCTCCCCCATTCGTGCTCCCCCACCTGCCGACCTCTTCGTCCTTGACTTGATCATTCTAATTACACTTGAAGAAGAGTACAAGGAACGACAAGGAACGTAACAGATCCCACATCAGAGGACGCCGAAGAACGACAAGACCTTCAAAAAGTGAAAGGGCAGTCAATGTGACGAGTGAAGTTTATTTTTCACGAACTTTCTAAACAAGTGATAATAACGTAACTGGCTACAGGGAACTGAATTTTGAATTTTAAATCTTAATTTTTGACATTGGTATTTTTAACTTGTATTTTATAAGAAGAGCTTTTTAACTTATATATTTTTAACTTATATGGTATAAGAAGAACTTATACATATTATTTGAGCGTGAATCTGAACAGGATACAGGATGGAAATTAGTGGAGAAAGGAAGTGATTGCGTGTGATTGTGAAATTGTGTTCGTACACCTGATGATGACCTCCTGAGGTCGAAACATGTAGTGTGGCAGTAAATAAAAAACGTGTTGTGTGGTCGGTAGATTAACTTTAACATTCGTCTAGTACACAACAGGATGCAAGGAACAATAAAAGAGTACAAGTTATGATGCTCCTCATTATGCAGTTTTCTCCAGCCTCCTGTCACTTCATCTCTCTTCAGTCAAAATATTCTCCTCAACACCCTGTTCTCAAACACCCTCAGTCTATGTTCCTTCCTTAATGTCAGAGACCAAGTTTCACACCCATACTGTAAATTTTGTAACTTGGAAAATTATCAGTCATTTTGAAATCTCATGGCAGGGAACACTGATGTAATCATAGTGGATACAGATGCAGTATTCTGGTATGTGAGCAGTGCCTTTGTAATGCAGCACAGTTTTGATGTTACTGAAGTGTGCCATCTTTCCAGATGTGTTGTACTCCATGCATGAAGCAGGATTCTCTTGGACTGAAAATTGGTATGACTACAGACAGTGAATATCTCAGGTAAGATGTATTTGTCAGCTGTAATTAGGCTCAAAGAGTCAGCATGTTTGGACACCACCATGATCGCTGCTGCCTTGGAAAGGCTGTGAAGAGTAAGCCAACCAAGAAATCAACAGGAGGAGACATGCAAGTGACAATCTTAGCAGGGTCTTCCACTTGCTTGTGCTGGTTACTTGCTTGGCTTACAATTCAACCATGAAGAAGGAAGCAATATGTTCCTTCAAAATGATGGGCTTTCTCTGAACTACTTGGTCTTGTAACTGAGAAGATTGTGCTAGCCAGAGGAAGGATACTTTATTTTATGTTTACTTTGTTTTATAGAGAAAATAACAAGTTCCTTTGAATTCTTCGTAGCATACCTACATTAAAATTTCCATTTTTTTGTTTCAACTTGATGGTGGTTATGTGCACTAGTATATTTTATAACTTATCATAACCACAGAAATTTAATGAAGAATTCTGTCTTCTTGGATATAATCATCACCGTGAGAAATTTAAATCCTCTAATTCTAAAAGTGTTCAAGTTAACCATTAATAAGTAAATTCTGAATTTGGGAGGCCATAAATGTAAGACAAACCCCCACACCTATAAATTTTGGACATTGTAAAATAGTAGCCATATATTATTCAGTGGAATATAACATATTTGTTTACATAGAATATATAATAGGTATAATGTGGGCAGTCTACACAAGAATATTCCTGAAAAGCAACAGCAAAATAGAAGGAATGTTAATACAACAGAGTCTGTTTTGTTTTTCAGCAATATTCTTGTGCAGACTGCCCCCAATATACACACTATATATCCTATATATGACACATAAAAGGATGCATACAATTAAGAATGTTTGTTTATAGTGAAATTTTTTACAACTCTGCTCGTCCAGTAATCTAGTCACTAAGGGTGAGAAAATTAGGGGTTTTACTTCAATAATAATTTAAGAGGAAGTTGGATAACCCAAGAGGCCTCTGCAATGGCGAATGCTGGACGCTGAATCCATGACTATTCGCTTCACAAGCTGTGTTGTCTGGCCACACATTGGTATCAGTTTTGGTGGGGGTTGGGGCACACGTCGTTTTCTCGACATTACATATCTCTTACATGCATTTCATTTAATTCAATCGAGTTGTCCATAGATGGCAGAATCGACTTGGTCACCAAATGATTTCACATTTGCCGGATAGATGTCGCATGGATCATCAAACTGCATCCCCGTAGGTAACTGCCGTTTCTACGTTGTATGTAATTCGATGTTCATGTAAAAGTTAAAGCTGCGTTTGTTATTTACTTTACGACGCTAACAATTCTGGACTATATAGCATCGAATGGTAGGATGATCGGTGGACAGTGAATTGGAAAGAACTTGGTAGGAAGCCACCGAGGTGCCGAAAATATTGCAGGATTCGCTCGAAGAGACTGAGAAAACCGCGAAGTACTACACACACGATATCTGGTGTTTCGTTCGAGGTTCGAGCAGAGTACCTCCCGAATACAAGTCTAGACTGACTACGGGCTCGACGACCGAGGGGTCGGAGTTCGAGTCACGGAAGGGTCAAGAATTTTCTATTCTCGAAATCTTCCATACTGGCTTTGGGGTCCACCCAGCCTCCTATCCAATGGGTACCGGGGGCTCTTTCCCCGGGGATAAAGCGGCAGGGGCGTGAAGTTGACCCCTAACCACCAACAAATTCCGAGGTCAAGAAAATGTGGATCTATACATTCACTCCCCCATACGTCTTCATGGCGTAGTGCTTAATTAATTAAGCACAGGGACAACTTTATCTTTTACCCTTTGGGTGGGCATTAGAACCGGTTTGGGACCTGTGAACAGAGAAATATTTGCCTTTGTCGGGAATCGAATCCCGATTCCTCGGCAGTCTAGGCTATAACCCGTTAGTGTACCGACTGAGCTAGGTATCGAGTTGGGTCGGGTAAATTGCTGTTGGTCCTCGTCAACAGTCATTATTCGGTTTTCGGACTTTATCCATCGTCTTGGTTTTAAGATAACTAAGAAAAACACGACGTTTCGGAAACTGGATCTGTTTCCGTCCTCACTGGACCCAGTGATTGAGGCTAGCTCTTTCTAAGGGACCCAATAGAATAGGTGTTTTCCCTCACCTGAGGACGGAAACACCTCCAGTTTCCGAAACGTCGTGTTTTTCTTAGTTATCTTAAAACCAAGACGATGGATAAAGTCCGAAAACCGAATAATGACTGTTGACGAGGACCAACAGCAATTTACCCGACCCAACTCGATACCTAGCTCAGTCGGTACACTAACGGGTTANGATCTCTCTGTCTCACTTGTCTGGCAGTCGCGCAGCTGCTTGTATACCCGAGCTAAGTATAGAACTGTGTACATATCTGAGACATGTATGTTGCAGTTGTAGGCTAAGTAACTTGTATGTGGTGCGAATAAACAGCGTGTACAGCAAAAATTGGGACCGAGCGAGCGGTCTTTGTAAGACCGTCTCCATATTTTCCGGCTGCCGTCATCACATTTCGTTCGAGCACATTTAAATTTGCATTGTCAGAGCACTTCATATATATATTAATACATATATATGTGTTGCTTTTAGTGAATTGATTTCTGTATTCACTTGCTAACGTCATTTCTTACATTTCAGAGCACAGCTCACAAATATTTATATGTTAAACATGATCTGATCTGGCTGTAAAATACATTACAGCTAGGCAAGTCATCTGGGGTAAGAACGGTATATGAGACATATCACGATTTGGGGGTGGGGCATTACTTATAGACGGGTTTTGGATTGGATGATTGGATTTATTGAAAACTTATACATACCACTCGGAGCTACAAGCTGTCGCTATTCCCACATTTTACAGTTCACCGTTAAACACGCACTATGGGTCTCAGTCTTCACTAGCCGTATCCTGGTAATGAATTTTTATCAGTCTCACTGTCAGTTCAAATTCACCTTGAAGTCTTATTTTCACAGCCTAATTACTTTGTCTTATCCGTCTTTGTAACTCTTGAACTCTTGACTTACAAGTTTTTTTTCTATCTTCATATATTTGTACACTCAGTCCCATTATGGGCTGTAAGTACATCCTAGGTGAGACTTAATCTTAAGCTTAAATACTAGGAGAGAGCATATCGGGGAGAGTAATGCTCCAGTGAGCATTCTCTACGGATCTATTTCGGATGTGACTTTGTTATTTTGTGTATTGCATTTATATGAAGCGCGTCGTTAGGTCGTTTGGTTTATGCCTTTTCGGTCTTCTGGGCTCGTCTGCATCGTTTAGTAGTGTGGTTGCCAGTTCATTTGGATGTGCTGTTATCTTGTGTTTGTATTTGCGGCTGATGTTTGTGGTTTCTTCCCGTACTGTGGATATGCCTAGATCGGCATGTAGTAGTCTGTTTGGGACGTACCGCGGTGCATTGCCTATAGCGCGAAGTGCTTTGTTTTTAAACCTCTGTAACATTTCTATATTGGATGTACTTGCAGTTCCCCATAATGGTGCGCCGTAAGTCCAAATAGGCTTCAATATTGTCTTGTAAACTAGGAGTTTATTTTCGGTAGACAGTTCTGACTTTCTGCCAAGTAGCCAATGCATCTGACTAAATTTGATGTCCAGTTGTTTTCTTTTAGCGAGAATATGTGTGAGCCAGGTCAACCGCCGGTCCAGGTGAAGGCCTAGGTATTTGATGGATTCCTCTTGTGGTATGCGTGTTCCGTTAACTTACAAGTAAAATGTCTTAAGCATTGTATACTTATGTCTATGCCTTGTCTCTGTACAAAATATCACATGCCTAGCGCCAATAGTTCGTTACACATCATCATGAATCTAGCAACTATAGAAGTTCTTCACTCGACTTACTTGTCGTTATTGCCTACTTTACAAAAATGCATTGCCTCAACAGAATTGCAAGTTTGTCCAAGGGATATTACCGTGCGTCGTGTCAGGACCCCATAGTAACCCTAGAGTCCCCCATCTGACAACTTCGCACACCCTCCATGTTCTTATTAGTGGCGTAATAACATTAATATATGTTTCATAAAAAATCTGTCAAATGGGACACACACAAACACACAGACAGGGAATAAAAATCTCCGTGGCCTGTAGTCCGCAAGCGAACTATATCGACCGAGCGAAGTTAGTGCCAACTTTTGCTTATAGAACGTGTCACGTGGTCAGCGCAACGGATCCACACGGCCGTTAATCTTGGTGTTCTAGACCGGATCCACTGTTTCCTTGAAACAGCTCCTCCGTTATCCTTACGTGGCTGAGTGGACCCCGTTCCAGACCCACTATTTCTCAGAAAATCTGGTAGCGCCGGGGATCGAACCCGGGACCTCTGGATTAGTAGACAGGAGCTCTGACTCTACAACAGAGACAGTCTACAGACAGAGAATATTATCTCATAAATCCACCTTTTTTCCGTCACAAAGGGTAGAAAGCTCAAGAAAACAAATATAGCCACACTTTGTGACTGAGTTCCATGGTAATTCAGTTTTCCGTAATAATATTTCATGCGCCATTGTAAGTTGGCAAACCTGCCAGTGACCACTGTATAGACTCATCGTTTCGCATCTCACATGTTTGAAGTTGCGCGTATGTATTACACATTTGTACATTTCGTATTATTTTACCGGCTGGCTTAGATGCCCTGCGGTTTCTAAGTGGTAAGTTGAAGGGGTCAAGGAGGGGCGGGGGAAGTGCTATATATGATAGGCTGATGTTGAGGTCCTATCTACCTCCAAGGGAAAGTCGCCATGGGAGATATTCCTTGTCGCTTCTCGCCGCCTGGGCTTTTAGCGACTAGCGCTTCCAGGGTTTTTCGCTTTATATATACACAACACCACCCATATGTAAAACGTTTTGTGGAACAACGGCATACGTTCTACATGTCGCTTCTTATTTATTTTATGTCCAAGTTTAATGTTCTCTGCTTTTCCTTGCTTGTTTCCAACATCGTGGTCTAAGAATCCACTCGTTTTAATCCCTCTGTTTAGTTACATAACTGTCACATGTAAAGAGGTAACTATAGACGGGGTTTGGATTGGTGAATGGATCTGTTGACAACTTACACACACGACTCGGAACTACAAGCAATTACAGCGTCACCGCTAATCTCCACAATTCACAAATCACCACAGTATCCGCCAAGTGTTTTCTGGTCGTTCCCTGGCAACGGCTTCTAACAGCGGAGATTCTTCAGTTTCACGCGATGAAGTCGTCTCTTCACAGACTACTGTACAAAGCTGACAAGGTTGTCCCAATTGACTTCCTTACAACTCCTCGGCACGGACTACGCAGAAATACTCCATTACCAAGACCACCTCTATTGTTGCGCGTCGATACATTGCTGCGGGAACGTGCTTACCGAGCCGTTGCCTAGAAACTGATCTGTTATATTCGCCTATGTCGCGGCCGTCGCACAGCAATGGCTCTACACGCTACAATACATATAAAGTAACTTAGTTTCTTTTTAATTTAACCATAACCCTATAATGTTCCCTTGAATTGTATACAGCAATGAACATGACTGTAATTTCGGACATTGTGCATTCTGTTCGGAAACTACGAATGTATCCGACATCAGATGTAAATCCCATTCATTGTCTATAACATCTTCTAGGGCAGGGTTCTCAACCTTTGTCAGACCGAGGCCCGGTAAATTCTTTTTTTTTTTCAAGAAGACGAGGGCCCGGCTTGAGGAACACTCTTCAAGGGTACGTCATATGTTGAGCAGGCAACCTTACGGAACACATGTCCTGTCCAAGTTTGGTTCTCATAATGTGCAATTAAAAAACTTCAGAATGATGACGTAACGACCCGCGTCACTATCTGATGACGACGCATTCCCGAGGCTGCTGTTGCCACAGTATGTAAGTTTGAACCCGTTAGAGAGAGCTAGACATAGTGGAAATCACTATGCACCATCACTATCCTAGTTATGTAGACTTACTTCTTACTAGGGCCGCGCCATAGCTCAAGCGGTTAGTCACTGGCTTTCCACCGCGGCGGCCCGGGTTCGATACCGGGTCTGGTCAAGTGGGATTTGTGGTGGACAAAGTGGCGCTGGGGCAGGTTTTCTCCGAGTACTTCGGTTTCTCCTGCCAATCTTCATTCCAGTTGCTCCACAATCACCCTCACCTCTCATCTGGGGATAGTACAATAGCCCAGAAGTGGCCGCAGTACAAGGGACTTAGTCCCACCCCACTAGCAATAAAAAATAATAATACTTCTTACTAACGGCACCACCTCACCGCCATCTGTGAGCAGAGTGTGTAGTGTGGGGGCCTCGACGTCTCACAATCATATGGGCCTCCACGGCCTGTTACAGGGATAGCTTTACCTTTTTACGGCCTCAAGTGATTAGGAACTTGTTTCCCTTTGCATTATAGGCGGAAACGCATCCAGTGTGCGAAACGTTGTTTGAGGAAGCTAAAAAGGATGGACAATTTGGAAAATAAGAGACATGTTTACCCTTCCTTTTTAGTTCTTCTATAAAATTACATTTAGATTGACATAACAAACAGTTACGAGAAAGTTCTTCTACAATTTATTTTTCGATATTGATCATTACTGTTTTTTAATGCAGACAGAAATCCGTTACTGGTAGATATAATCATGAGAAAATAGTGCTCGCACAGCACAGCAGAGTAAAGCGATGTGACGTCGTGTAATTTGGCACCTGTCTACCAAACTACAAGGCATCACGTCTAAAATGACCATAATACTTACGTCTGTCTAGATATCAGCGAGAGGGACATCCTTATAGACAGACAGACAGACAGACAGCATTCCGAAAATCATTTTTCATATTCGGGGGTCTCAGAATATTGAGGACTTCTTTATTTTCCATCTCAGTGTATTCTCATGTGGCTCTATATACGTCATAAGTATATGGGAAAGTAATGAGCATGTAAAATGTGTTCCCCTTCCTCAAAATCGCGTCACCCCAGTGGGCCGCTTGTAACGACTGTGTTCTCTCACCAACCCTGGATGAGAGGATAATACTAAAATTGTTATTATTGAGAAAGGTTATGATGATGTGGACAGGTAACATTAAGAACTTTAGGATTTCACAAACGATGGGGAATTTCTTGACCGGCTGAGTGACTGTCAGCTTTCCGAGGGCCTACTTAGTTGTTCAGGTCATTGCGTGAGATTCGTGTTCGCCGAGTTATAGCCTGTCGTAGGCACCGTCAAACACAACTACAGCTCCTTTTAATGCCAAAGATACAGACGCCGGTCACGCGTGGTTTGGACATCATGTATTCCATCATTACCTTTTTAAAAATTGAAGGACCTAGAATTCTTCACCAACTTCGTACTGCTGTTCACTTTATCCGCCCTTATGCTCGCCAGCAAACTGCCCTTCCTCCCAGTGTTGCTTCACAGTTCTAGAGCACTTACGGCCATGTTTAAACCTAAGTCACGTAACCACTTCAATGGATTTACTGTCAGTGCAACACTGACATATAGCACACTACACCAACCTCTTACTTTCTGGCTTTTCGACACTATAATACACTTTGGCCTCCTTATATGCCCATTATCCCGATTATTTGTCTTCCGCATCCACCACTTCACTTTCAGATCTCGTAAATCATTCTATGCATCTTTCAGTCATCTCTGTCGGTGCCCTCCCACTTATCTTTCACCTTCTGGGAAGACCCTTAAATACCGTCTAGCAAGTCGCATGTTCATGTTTTCGTACTGCACAGTTGTTAATAGGACCAGCTGATTAGTAGACTGTCCGATTATGTTAAGTAAAAAAAGTAAAGCTATCCCTGTAACAGGCCATGAAGGCCCATAGGGTTGTGAGACGTTGAGGCTCCCACATTATCTAGACAATCGGCTCAAAGATAGCGGTAAGGTTGTCAGCCCTACGCGCCGGCCGCGCTTTTCTCCCCAGGAAAATTATTTAATTCCTGGTGTTATGCCGTGGTGACAGGGGGCGTGGAGGTATCCCACCGCTGCCACCATATGTTATGACGTGAAGGGGGGCGTGAAGGAATCTCTCCACCTCTTCCGCCATCCATGCCGTTGCGTCCTTGGGGAATGTCCAGATGCAAGGCTAAACACTTGGTACTTGTCTCGTTAGCTACCTCTTGGCTGTGAGTTCACACTATTTCTAACCTGGGAGATGTACGGGACATCGGGGAAATAGAGGGTGCGACTGTGGGGTAAGTCATTAACACACGCATCCCCCTTACTTGGTCTACTCTCGTCTACTAATATATACACTTACATACATCTCACTTTCATGGTCGACAGTGGCCGGTTACGTACACATTGTAATTTAGAGGAAACTACACTTGGGTTCACCATCCCTAGCTCTCGAGGTAATTCCTACGTCACCACTCAGGGCCTACGCTCTCTGCCCTAACCCTGTAACATGACACTTTATTAATATCACACTGTATATCCATGACTGATATGAACAGTTCGACTTACTTGGTGCAGGAAGCTGATGGTGTCCCCTCACTTGGTCTGGCACGACCATGGCTCTGGCTGGCTACTCCCTTACATTTGTACACTCAGATAGATTGATGTGTATAAATTGATTGATATAGATTGATCAAAAGATTCAATGATAGACTATTGGTTCATCGTTGTGGATTCCGAAAGATAGCTCCTCAAGTAGTGTTAACAACTTTATAACTTTTCCTCTGCTGACTAGTGTCTTTGGGGTAAGCTCCGCCTCTTAAGAGAACGAATTCTCCCCCAAAGGTCCGTCTCTCGTTGGTCGTCTCGGTAAAGAGGGTTGGATGTGCTCAGGCCGTCTCGCTGAGTCGGCACTCTGTACGCCTTGGCCGTACAGCCGTTTGCCGCGTGAATCAGCAGTCTATGCAATGTGACAATTTTTTACTAACGTTGCCACTTCCTGCATTCTACTACAAACATTAACCCTTGGTCTACTTCTCTACTGTGAACCCAAGATAACTTAATACCTAAAAGTTACAAAAACCCTTGCCGAAATTCTACGGCATTACACCTGGTACTCATTTCTATTAGAGGCTGAGTAAACCCCAGAGCCTAGTGCGGCCGGAAGGATTAGGTCAATTGAAAAAATCCAATGACCTCATCGGTATTTGAACCCGCGACCTTCCGACTTGTAGCATAGAAGACTGTCCGATAATGACTGAAAGAAATTGTCTCTAGTTAGCAACATCGCCTATGCAATCGGCCTCTTTCCGGATCCTTTGAGATTCATAGCGAGACAGTGCTCTGAGAGTGGCCCGACGGGCTGTAACGTGTTGGAGCGAGCGGATGGAAGGGGCATTTGTGGAAATCGCGGCTAGGGATGGGAATTATCATATTTTTCCGTTGAATTTTCAACTGACATTTCATCAGTATATAGAACATGATTCTTTATTTTATGACTTACTAGTTTAATTTATATAAATTATAATCACGGTGGGTTCTACAATATCAGTAGATTATTTGATTGTAAACAAAAGCTAATTGTTTCACATGGTTATGGTATTGCCTGCCTACACCATCTCTGAGGCTACGTCATCACTCGAGTAGGCAACCTTACGGAAGAAAAATCCCCTGCACTGTACGAGATCTCCGGTACGACGATTTTGGTTCCAATTTTGTATCAGAAACAGGAACTGGTAACTTTCTAGTGACGACGTAATGGTGTATGTCATTGATGATGACGTTACCTCAGAAATGTTTTTAAGCACGGTATAATGAGAGTAAGGGAACATTAATATGGACGCCTTATAAGATACAATGGGAACTGATATACGTATTCATTCTATTCCCAACACAGAGATCAGAACCTAAATCTCAATGCTACAGATCTCGTTGAACCTGCAGGACGTTTCTGCCGTAAGTTCGCCTGTTTAAACTGTGACGTGCCTTCAGAGATGTTTTAGACTGACATGTTCCAGAGTCTTTCATCTTTGACAGCCTTCCTCTGTGCACTCTGTACACTCTCCATGAGGTTAAGTAAGCTTGTGAGAGTCCTTATTTGCTCTTGACCAAGAGCTTCAGACGATACTGGTGCTCCCTCAAAGATGTTTGAGACACAATATATCACTGTCTCTTTACAAACTGACGGCTTGTATTGATCCTTAAGAACAATGAATTGAGAAGCAGATTAACCGCCAGTCACGACTTCCTGGGCGTGACGTAAATGACCGCACCAATGGGCTCTTTAAGAACCTGAAAATAGAACGAATTCCATGAATAAATCTTCAGAAAGGCGAGGTGTAAAGTGATATAAGTTAAAACGTCTTTGTATAACACAGTCCGTCAATAATGCAACATTTTTTCCTTTTTCTTCCATTTATACTTTTAACAAAACATGCTTCGTCCCTAGATGGCCATCTTCAGGTGTCTTTTTTTATATTGCTAGTGGGGTGGGACTAAGTCCCTTGTACTGCGGCCACTTCTGGCCTATTGTACCAGCCCCAGATGATAGGTGAGGGTGATTGTGGAGCAATTGGTGGAATGAAGATTGGCAGGAGAAACCGAAGTACTCGGAGAAAACCTGAACCAGCGCCACTTTGTCCACCACAAATCCCACTTGACCAGAGCCGGGATCGAACCCGGACCGCCGCGGTGAGAAGCCAGCGACTAACCGCTTGAGCTATGGCGCGGCCAAATCAGAAGTTAATACAACGAAAGCTTACACAGGGTGTCCCAGAAGGGAAGATCAGTAGTCTGGGAGGTCACAGTATCGGTCATTCTAAGCAAAAAAGTGTGCGAGTATATGTACATGTGTCCTATTCCGAACGGTCTCCAGAGCAGTTTCCCTGTACACGGTACAGACGAGCAACACGCCGTGTCCTCACACGAGTTGTAGAGTGCATTGATGTTGGCGGTGGAATTTTTCGAAATGTATTGCACAAGGTAAACTGTACCAACTTTGTCATTTGAACAATAAATACCGGTATTAGAAACAGTACGTAATATCTCTTTCTTATCAACAGTTTTGGAACTGCACAGTGAAATAGCTCTTATCTCGGAAACCGTTCGGAATAGGACACATGTACATATATACTTTCTTGCTTAGAATGACCGATACTGTGACCTCCGAGAATATTGACCTTTCTTTCTGGGGTACTCTTGAATAAAACACTACGAGAATGCAGGCTGAAGTCTCTCTTGTAATAGAAAGTCGGATATACAGAATGTCAAAATTGAAATTGTACTGACCAGCACAAATTTTCATACACTGCTGCTCCGTCCTGAAATTGTTACCGTTGCCGTCACAGCCGCCAAATTTGAACTCTGTGCACTTTCCTGTGGATGGATCATAGCGCCACCTGGGGAGCAAGGCCCGACAGTGGCCCCTCACGGCTGGGAGACTGCACACACTCTCTGTCACACACAGCAGAAACAGAACCATACACATTGTTTCCAGTGCGCTAACGCGTTGGTTAGTTCGTCTTCAAGTATCTGTTTCTATGTGCTTTTCTTCACAAAATACATAAAGGGACGCGCGGTACGTAGTTGGTTGAGACACTAATTGGAGATGACTGGCCAGCTTCATGCCCCGGCCGATTTACCTCCAGGGAAAGAACCCAAAATTCTCATTGGATTGGAGGTTGTGTGGACCCTATAACCCGTCCGAACGACGTGGAGAAGAGAAAATTTTTGACCCTACCGGTCCTCCAACTCCGACCCCTCGATCGTCCAGCCCGTAGCCAGTCACTATACCGACTGAGCTATCCCGAGACCTGCTTAACTTGATTTAATTTTCATAGAAATACCGATAGTGTTGCCATTGGTGGAAGTAGTTGGGTGCATATTTGATATATCGACGTAAGGGTAAAAAAAAGGTAAAGTTGTCCCTGTGCTTAACTAATTAAGCATTAAGCCATAGAGGCGAGTGAGGGAGTAGATGTATAGATCCATGTTTTATGATAAACCGAGGTAATTAATGAAAATTATAAATTATATTTAGTCAAGATTTCCATCAGTGGTTACCGAGTTCCAGCAAAAGAATTGATTCTTTATATCGTGAAGAGTGTATTGTATTTTGTTGCGTCTTGTTGGCACCCCTGTGTTTGAGATGTACTCGGGTTGGGAACCAGCCGTCAACTCCAGAGCTTTCAAGTTACCATGGCAAAGAGTCACAAATCACTTCACGTTACAAATAACCCGCTTGGCCGCGCTGCTGCAGCTGTCGGGTGCGTTTCTCTCATGCGCTCCGTTTACTCCTGAACCGCTCACTACTGCAAGTTATTTACTCGGCTCATGAGACCGTGAACAAGAAAAAATTAGACACTAAAAAAATTAAAAACTTCTTTATTTGGTTCTAAGATAAAAATGACCTTTCTTGATACTCTCTCCGAACATTTTAATGGTAGAATGCTTACTCTGAAACAGAATAATTTGCTTTATAGACAAGATGAAGACTTGAGATTGTTATGCAGCAGAATTCCGGGTCTCGGGACCATTCCTAACACACTAATTTGTAATTCTTATTTAGCCCCTGTCAAGTTCATTTCATTTAATTTTACATTCCTACCTGGTTATGTGTTTCTGCACTGTAATCTGATAATTTTTCATACTTAAAAATGTGAACAAGATTAGGTTATATATACATTAATATTCATTCTAGGCTTAGTGCTTACGTATGAACGAGTGATCCAAGCAACTCTAAAACTTTTTTCTTCACTGGCTCTACAGCCCCTTTGGACCCAGGCCTCTGATTTTCAGTTTCATGATCATTTTACAGACATTAGGATTCCATAGACGAGTGATCAGCTCATCGCAAGGTCTCTACATAAACACAGGACAACACAAACACATACCAAACATCCCTGCCTTGTGTGGGATTCAAACTCACGATCCCGGTTTCCGAAGGAGAGAAGACAGTTCATGCCTTAGACCGCTCGGCTACCGTGACCGGCGCTCTGAAGTCTTACCGCCATGTTATCCTTCACGTTAGCCCTACGAACCGCAGGAATTTTGTAACAGGAAACCCGCAGCCTAACATCAGAGAGATTTTACATATTTGTTACTAAAAATAAACCCAAAATTCTAATATTTTGGACGCGCTGTAGGAGACAGATTCTAAGTTTATAATTTGGATCCTACAGTTTCATATTAATGCCTAACGCTGGCAGCACTGACATGGAGGACAACATCGCAGTGACTTTTAAAATTACTTGGGTCACGCGTTAATGGGTAATTAACGTCTTTTAGAAATATAATTTTCTTTTCAAAAGAACTTTTCAGTTAATTGAAGAATACCTATTTTGATATGTCGTCCAGTGAACTCTTTTAACTGGGAGTGGCAACTGTATGAAGCTTGCAACTAACAGCAACCTTTTCACTGATTATCCTTGCCCGATTGTTCTTTGAATACTCCGTGTTAAACATCTTTCAACGTACGTCACAGCTGGAGTAGGCAACCCAACGGAACGGAAGTCGCGTGAGTTGAGTGAGACCTCCCATATGAGGATTCTGGCTCCAAGCTTATTTTGAAAATATAATGTCAGAAATGTCTAATGATAATGCAACTAACTGCGTCACTCTCTAATGAGGGAGCAACCTTAGAAATTCTGTTAATTATTTTTTTTTTTGAAGTGGGAGCAGGACTTTAGAATATGCGCACCTGTCTCAAGGCCGGTCGCAGTGGCCGCGCCGTCTAAGGCATGAACTGTCTTCGCCGACTGAAACACCGGGATCGTGGTTTCGAATCCCACTTGAAATATGATGTCTGTGTGTTTATTCTGTGTTTATGCTGTCCCGCGTGCAGATAGCGACCTTGCGACGAGCTGATCCCCCGTCCAAAGAGCCCTACCGACTGTGTAAAAGATTAAGAAACTGAAAAATTGGCCAAGGTCCAACAAAGGGCTATATATAGATAGGTAGATAGATACATAGACAGACAGATGGGGAGGTAGGTAGGTAGACAGGCAGACAGGCCGTGCCATAGCTCAAGCGGTTAGTCGCTGGCTTCCCACCGCGGCGGCCCGGGTTCAATCCGGGGTCTGGTCAAGTGGGATTTGTGGTGCACAAAGTGGCGCTGGGGCAGGTTTTCTCCGAGTACTTCGGTTTCCCTGCCAATCTTCGTTCCACCAATTGCTCCACAATTACCCTCACCTATCATCTGGGGCTGGTACAATAGGCCAGAAGTGGCCACAGTACAAGGGACTTAGTCCCACTCCCCTAGCAATAGAAAATAGATAGATAGATAGATAGATAGATAGATAGATAGATAGATAGATAGATAGATAGATAGATAGATAGATAGATAGATAGATAGATAGATAGATAGATAGATAGACAGACATATGTGTCTCAAGTATAGAAATGTGAAAGTGGTAGAGGATTGTAAGCGTACGATTTAAGTGCCAGAATACATTGGTAACGGTAGTAGTTAGTGGAGTATATTTACGGAAGTTGGCAGCATTGTTCTTACTGTGAGTGGAGCAGTCGCACTTGGGGCAGTTGTCGCTATCCTTGGTTAGTCTGCAACCCTTGCTACAAGCCGGCGGTACCACGTCCCGGTTGCATCGCTTTGCAAGTTGCTCACCGCTTCGTTTCTCCTTCCTAACAGGGCAGTTCTTCTCACAAGAGGCTCTGGTCTCAAACCTACGTAAGGCAAACATGAAATGTTACTGTACTAAATAACACACTAATTTTTATTTTGCGGTGAGGCGTTATCCCCCTGCCCAACCCCCAAACTGGAGGATTGCACCTTGGTAGATGTCTCCGCTTCTCAGTCAATACGTTCGCGGCTAATCTCCATGTCTGATGGTGATATCCTCATTCTTTTATCTTGGAACTCCCGGGAAGTGGTTTATAAAATCTGGGATACCCCCACTCATGGGGAGGCGAGACAAGTTGGTTAGTGGAGGTTCTGCATATTCTGAAGTATTATTTTGTAAAACTGAATTTCTCATTATAATACTAAGATTTTCAGAGGTGGAATATTTAACTTCACGCACTTGTAAAATATTGATAAATATTATTAACTGTTGTGTTGATTTAAAAAATGAAAATCCGAAAAAAAAACTCTCGTTTTTGCGTAATCTCAAAGGGCATAATAGTAAAGTAAAAATTTAATGATGTCAGACGTTTAATTCATTGAGTATTGTGCCGTGAAGACGTATGGGGGAGTGGAGGTGTAGCTCCACCGTTCTTGATGTTGCCACTAGATGAGGACGATTACTCAGCTTCCTGCTAAGACCGCTTTACCCCAGGGAAATCGCCCACACTTGCCATTGTATAGGAAACTGTCTGATAGCTGGTCTGAACGCCGTAGAGGCGAAAAAAATATTGCACCTACTGGGAACTGAACCCCGTCTGTTATGCCCGTAGCACTTCGCTGTACCCCCTGATGTATCGGGCATTCTGTCAAAGGTTGGTAGCGATGAAGTCTTTGATAAACTGAGGGGGGGACGCCATTATGTAGAGTCTGGAATCCGCTGCTCTGGGGAGATTAGCAAACGTAAATTTTGTGTTATCTCCGCCCCGCCTCCCTTGCAGGCAGCCATGATGGTTCTCACCTGTTGCTGTTCCCGCCACATCCGCTCCAGGTAAAGGTCTCGCATCTCCCGGACTGCGTGTTGAAGTAGAATGCCGGGAAGAGTGCCCGGCACGGTCCACTGGACGGCGGTTTGTGGCAGTCCTCTGGACTTACCGTCCGTCTTCTCACTGCTCCCTTCTCATCTGACCTCCCCTCAGCGTCCACTGTAAACAGATTCATTCAGATTCACGTTGACTAGATGTGACTGTCGTCTCGTTGAGTGTTACACTCAGTCACGTACAAGCCTGCCGACACTGTCAGCGCATGAGAGCGAGTCTATGCTACGAACTTGCTTCGTCTGCAGAGAGAACATTCATAGGCTGGCACTGGCAACTGGCACGTGGGAAAAGCACACAGTTTCGACTAATAACAGCGATCCTATGGGCTCTACCTTCTTACTGAGGCAACATAGTGTCTCTGCGCATGCTCACAAATCTTAGACTCGCCGACTTGCGTCAGACCACTACGCATCAGAGATCCACCGGCCAAAATCGACCGTCCAACCTATAGGTAAAGTTAAGAAATTGAACTTGGAGAGAACTATATTCTGGCATGCCCGGTAGATGTCCGCCGATGTTTCGGAGCAACATACTGCCTCCATCTATCATAACATAACACTCTTCATAGTCACTAGTATGAGATCCTGAAACAGGTAAAGTAAAAAGGTAAAGCTATCCCTCTAACATAGGGTTGTGAGACGTCGAGGCTCCCACATTATCTACATAATCGGCTTACGGGTGGTGGTGAGGTTGTTAACCTTACGCGCCGGCCGCCCTTTACTCCGCAGGAAAATTATTTATTTAATTCCTGGTACTCGTTTCTGTTAGAGGTTGAGTCGACCCCAGGGCCATAGTGTGCCTGGAAGGATTAGGTCAATTGAAAAAATTCCACCTCTTTGGGACTCGAACCCGCGACCTTCAGACTTGTAGCATGTGCCTCAATCAGCTACTCTAATTAACTACTGCCTAATTAAATTGAAATCGAAACAGATTCATGCGAAGCATTAGCATCTAAGTCATGGCTTCATCTTTCGGGAATATGTCACGTGGGACGTTGCAAGCTTCCCCCGGCTTTTCGGTAAACATCTCAGTTACCATCTTCACGGTATTAAAGCTGTTACATGGATCTTGGAATGGGAGGTGAGTCGGAGCCTATGCCATGATTGGAGATGGGTGGCTTTACTTCGGCTCATCACTCAGTGTGAGACCAATATAAGGGCTTCTGAAAACATTAACCTTGAAGATGATAACTGATGGTAACTCAAGTAAGAAACCAGCAAGAAGCAGGCGATGTGGTGTTTTCTTGGTTGTCTTAGTCTTCGATCCTGAACATGGAAGTAGTATGTTCCTCCGAAAGTTTAAGCTTATCCCGAAGTACAGGGCGTTGCAATCTAGGAGAACGTACTATTGGAGATATTGATCGTCGCATTATATTGTAGCGTGTAGAGCCGTTACTATGAAGCGATCGCGAAATAAGCAAATACAAAGCCGTTTGTAGGCAACGGCTCGGTAAACACGATCCTTTTGCAACGGATACGCATGCAACAATAAAGGTACTGTTCGAAACGGTGTTTTCTTCTCAGTCCGTGCATAGGTGTTTATAAACAGGAAAGTAGAAGCAAGAATAGATCGATAAGGGTGTAGATCCGGCCTCCGTATGGAGGCGGGGTCGAATACCTCCACCGACGAAAAGGGAAGTCTCGAATCTGCAGCATATAAAAAGACAGACCCGACCTCTCGTCAGAGAGGGCGCCCCACAAGAAACAAGACCGTAACTGTCAAACAGTAATAAATATCTGGTTATGAGCCCCAGATGGGGCTCGACACCAAGACTTACTGGCTGACTGACCGACAGTCGTAATGTGACTTTGACTTTGACAAGAATAGTTCAGATGGACGGGAGCCGCCATTCAGAGAGGAAACGAGCATGTAAGTAAAGAAATAGTCATTATTAGAAGCTGTTACCAGGAAACGTCTAGTAAAGACACTGCATTTTGGAAGACACTTAGCGTATGCGCTAGTTGTTTATTGTGTGCAAATTAACGATGGCGCTCTAATTAGCTGGAATTACGAGTTGTGTGTTAAAGTGTTCAGTGAATCCAATATCCAGTTCAAAACCCCGTCTATAGTCACTACATACACGTAACAGTATCATCCGATAACGACACAGATCGTCATACCGTGATCAGAAATTTCTAGATTCTATTTTCTGCGTACTGCGGGAGCCAGAATTACCACACCGGAGATCCCATTGAACAGACGGGAAATTTTCTTCCGTAATGTTGCCTACTCAAGATAAGAGGCACTCTCAGAGATGTTACAGGCAGACAATAACAGGAGCAACAGGTTGGTCTGGAGGTAGCCATCTTGATTTCTATCTGACGGGTGCTCGGTTAGAATATCGGCCACCATAAATAAGGCATTTCATGGTTTTCCTCAGTCTCTCAGGACAAAAGCCGGGCTAGTGTCTCGATTAGACCATTAGCTTTTTTTCTGACATAACAATCATCCTAATATCCAACGTTATACAGTCTGGTTTCTGATAGCGTCGTTAAATAAACAACAAAGTACAGCCACGCAAGAGCAACATCCTTACTTTGTAGTTAGTCACGTGACGGGTAAGACATGGGGCCCCAAATTTGGACCTTTTGGGCCCAAGTCCATTCTAGGGCTCGGAACAATAGGAATGCACACAACAAAAACTTGTCTTATTTTATCCTTCCTCGTCTCTTCCATCTCATTCGCCTTATTCTCAGCCTCTCCCCCCTTCTTGTTTCTGTTAACCTTCTTTCATTTCTCTTCCTTTTCCGTTGCGGAATTTATTTGTTCCTCTCCATCTACTGTTTCCTTTTCTTATGTGCTTCCTTCCACTACATGTTCTTGTTCATTTCTTCCATGTATCTGCTTTGTTTCTTTCGGGGCTTATTCTGCATTCCTGAAGATGGAGACAGTGCTTTCCTTCGAAACATCGATTATCTTCTACAGCAGTAAATGGCGTCACATCCCCCTCCCCAAATACAAATCGTCAAGTTAAATCTCCTTGCATGTGACCTTATAATTGTTTGTGGTATAGTGATCAGAGTTCCAGAGGTCCCGGGTTCGATTTCCAACGCTATCAGATTTTCTGAGAAGTAGTGGGTCTGGAACGGGGTCCACTCAGCCTCGTGACGATAATTGAAGAGCTACTTGAATGGAAAAGTAGCGGCTCCTGTGTAGAAAACCTAAATTAACGGCCGTGGGGTTCTGTTGCACTGACCACGCGACACCCTCTATCCACTAAAGTTGGCACTAACTTCGCCGACAAGCGGCGGTCGCTCGGTCGATATAGTTCGCTTGCGGACTAAAGCTACGGAGTTTTTTTAGTTTTTATGTGTGTTTCGGAGCCGGGATCGTTGAGGCGGAATAGTGACTAGGCTAGTAACTTGATGTCCAATGGATCTGAGTTCGATTCCCAACGGAGGCAGCAGATTCTGCTCCACAGCGTCCAGATCCTCCCAACTTCGTGTCCAGTGGCTACCGCAGGCTCTTTACCTGGAGGCAAAGGATGAAGCTGACTAATCGAACTTCTTCTAGTGCTGAGGTCAAGATTCGCGGAACTGTACCTCCACTTCCCCCATACGTTTTTTTGGCATGGTACATAATTCATTACGCGCATAGAAAATTTTGCTCTTACCCTCAGACGTATTTCGACCTTAGCGAGAAGAGCGGATGTTCTGAAGCAGAGTGCGGCGCTCGCTGCCTCTTCGTCCCTCCCCCCTTCACCCCCCCCCCTTCTGCAGTTTGAGTAGGACGAACTGCAGCAGTGGTATACATTTTGTATCGTTCTTGCATGTACATGGAGAAAGCGGTAAATATCTTGCTAATCTCAAGTTTACGGCGCACACTGCAGCGGTAACTATGCCGACGTGAGAACCAGCACATCTTCACATATACTGCAAACACGCGTAGTTTGGTGGCAACCGTGTGATTGCCAGAGTTCCACGCCAGGTTTTACATATGAGGCTAGGCCGCGCCATAGCTCAAGAGGTTAGTCGCTGGCTTCCCACCGCAGGTGCCCGGGTTCGATCCTGGGTCTGGTGAAGTGGGATTTATGGTGGACAAAGTGGCGCTGGGGCAGGTTTTCTCCGAGTATTTCGGTTCCAATCTTCATTCCACCAATTGCTCCACAATCACCCTCACCTATCATCTGGGGCTGGTACAAGAGGCCAGAAGTGTCCGCAATACAAGAGACTTAGTCCCACACAACTAGCAATAAAAAATACATCTGAGGCTACAATGATCAAGTTGGAGAACTACTTTGTGCAGTGCAGACAGATGAAATTGCTGCTATAAGATGAAAATAAGCCTACGTATAAAACACCCATTGAGGGTGTTGAGAATATTTGGACCGAAGAGGGATGAAGTGACAGGAGGTTGGACAAAACTGCATAATGAGGACCTTCATAACTTGTACTCTTCTCCAGGTATAATTAGAATGATCAAGTCACGGAGGATGAGGTGGGCAATGCATGTAGCACGAATGGGAGAGAAGAGGAATGAATGTAGGATATTAGTGAGAAAGCCAGAAGGAGAGACCACTGGGAACTCCAAGGCGTATGTGGGTGGACAATATTAAAATAGACCTTAGAGAGGTAGGATGGAATGGTATGGATTGGATTGGTCTGCCTCAGGATAGGGACCAGTGGAGGGCTCTTGTGGACACGGGAATGAACCTTCGGGTTTCATAAAATGCAGGAAAATTCTTAAGTAGCTACTCAATTGGTGGCTCCTCAAGAAGGGCTCAGCTCCATGAGCAAGTATAAAACACCTTTGAAGGCAGGTTATTATTCATAAAGGTGCAGGTCGTCTGCCGTTATTGGAAAGTTACTTGATCATATTTCCAACATACCATAAGAACCAGAATTACTGTAACAAAAACCTCGCTGAAAACACAGCGAATTTTCTTCCGTAGTGTTGTCTGCTCTGGATATGACGTAACGTCAGAGATATATTAGACAGAGTCTGCTTATATCACTTACTCGGGACTCGGCGGTACAACCATATCTGCGTTGGAGGAAATTACTCACCTTCGTTTTCTATCAACTGCTCTCTCTTTCATTTCTTCTTTCAGAAGGGGACATTCCGTAACGTAGTTGGGCGAGGAACTGTGCTACAAGCCGGAAGGTCGCGGGCTCCATTCTCGATGAGGTTATTGGATTTTTTTCATTTGACCTAATCCTTCCGGCATTGGGGTCGAAAAAGCCTCTAACAGAAATAAGTACCAGGAATCTTTCTGGGGGTCAAAGGGCAGCCGGGCGTAAGGGTAACTTCCTCACCATCTGTGAGCCGATTGTCTAGAAAATGTGGGAGCCTCGACGTCTCACAATCCTATGGGCCTCCACGGCCTGTTACAGCGATAGCTTTACCTTTTTTTACCTTTATCTTTATTTATTCTTCGGTTAATTGCCGTCGTGTTTTAACTGTAGAAGTTATGCATGTACACAATTAAGTAAGGTTATTGGCCGACTATTTGGGTGTTTTGTAGGAATATGAATTAGTGATAATAATTAACAAGCGTTCCGGTCACGGTAGCCGAGCGGTCTAAGGCATGAACTGTCTTCGCTCGCTCGAAAGCCGGGATCGTGGGTTCGGATCCCACTCAGGGCATGGCTGTTTAGTTTGTGTGTCTGCGTTTTTCTGTGTTTGTGTACAGATAGAGGCCTTACGACGAGCTGATCACCCGCCCAAGGAGTCCTACTGAATGTGTAAGATCTAGAAAACCCGAAGTAAACGGAGAAGTTCATGGAGGTAGGCCTAGGCCCACTGGGGCTGAAGTGCCAAGTGGAAAAAAATTAACAAGAGTACCGTAAGACGGCAGGAGTGAACGGTTACTGGCGGTGTTTCGCTGTCGACCTTCACCAAAAGGTTCATTTAGCATATACTGTATATTGTCATGTGTATGGGTGACTATAGACGCGAGTTTGGATCGGTGAGTCTATTTGTCTGATATTCACTAGCTGTAACTACAAATCATTATTACACCATTACTGATTTTCACACTTTGCAGTCCACTGTTGCCCACGCACTAGAATTCCCTGTTTCCACTAGTCGTCTCCTAGCAACGGATCCCAACACAGAAATTAGCACTTCGAATCACTATAAAATCTTAATGATATTTCGTCTTTAATCACTCTGGAACATTGGAATTAAAAATTCTTCTAGACTCGCTCCTCCATCTTACGACTGACTCGTAACTCGTAACTGCCGTGAACGAATTCAACACTCTTTTTCTTCTTAATTCGCTTAGTGGGGGGTGGAGTCCAACTGGGTCCATTCGGCACGGCGGCCACTGATTGGCCTATTGTATCCTGCCCCGGGTAATTATGATGATGGAGAACTTGGTGGAATGAAGATTGTCAGGGGAAACCGAAGTACTCGGAGAAAACCCGCCCCAGCGCCACTCTGTCCAGCACCAATCCCACTTGACCAGACCCGGCGTCGAACCCGGGCCGCCACGGTGGGAAGCCAGCGACTAGCCGCTTGAGCTATGACGCGGCCAATTCTATCACTCTTACTTACGATATATAGCGGCGGGACGGAAATGGACCTACAGTAAACATATATCACGCGATCGCTATCCAGCCAGTCCATTGGCGCGTCCGTCGAATCTATAGAAAACACAGCTTCCTCTATTGTTGCGTGTTGGACCGTGTTTACAGAGCTGCTGCCTGGCAACGCATTGATGAAATCGGTTACAATATCCAGAGGACTAGAAGTGCCCCTTAGGGGCAGTATTCAACAATTGTTAAGGATCATCTGGAGAAACCGTGAATAGAAATGCGAATTGTCGAATTTCCTAAACGTTTCTTGAAAATGTAGTTCGGATAAAATGATAACAGATGTCACATGTTATCAATTAAAGCAGTTTTTGTGTAAGCCGAAAATTTCGATATTTGGCATTTGTGGGGTTAATTTTAAGCAGTTCCCAGTGGTTGCGTGCAGTCCCTTGTGACGCTTAAACATATGATGGGGAAATATAATAATGAAATCTTATTTACTATGTTTGCATTATACGTGACGTGGGTAACCTCACAGTGTTGTGAGTTAGTTGGTGCTGCCGCCCTAAGTGAAATACTAGACGGCAGAAACATAAACTAATAAGAAGGACCAACAATAGGTTCTCCTTTTCTCCTTAGCCGTACTAAGAATAATGGCTTATACAAACCGGATGTTTTATTTATATATTTTTTTTTTTGTTTCCTACTGGGGGAAGAGAACAGAACTCGAAGCAGGGAGTTCTTCATCGTTAAAAAGATGCTTGTGGGAAGTTGGTACAAAGGAACAGTAAGAAAAAGAGATTGTATGTCGGGTTTTATGTCCTCACGACAGTGATTATCTTCTATACTGTGACACCATACAGTCTGGTAGTTTCTAATCAGACTACACGGCATCACATACAGAAGACAGTACACTCACTACATTTCGTGCGAGGGTATCATATTTTTCATTTCCTGTGGCGCTACAGCCCCAATTTGGGCGTAGGCCTACCTCCATGAAACTCCGTTTCACTTCGGTTTACTAGATCTTAAACATTAGGTAGGGCTCCTTGGGCGGGTGATCAGCTCGTCGCAAGGCCTCTACATGTACACAAACACAGAAATCGCACATACACAAACACTAAACATCCATGCCCTGAGTAGGATTCGAACCCACGATCCCGGCTTCCAAGCGAGCGAAGACAGGAGGGTATCATATACTGGCTTATAAAAAGGCAAAGTTGTCCTTTAGCATAACTAATTAAGCACTACGCCATGAAGGCGTATGGGGGAGTGGATGTATAAACCCATGTTTGCTCGACCTCGGCACTAGTTGGAGGTGAGTCGTCAGTTTCACGCCTCATCCTCCACCAATAACACGCACGGATATTCAAACGCAAACCGGCTCTACTACACTTCACACGTCCATATCACAGTAAAATTATCATAATCACACAATAGGCACGATACACTGGAACAGAAAACTGCTAGTTCGCCTTCGTGACCTAAAATTTAACCTACATTCATACGGCACGTTAATGTTCGGCTACTAATTGCTACGCTAACCTGAAGTAGCGTAATTTCAGAGCTTCCGTTCATCCTTTCCGTTACGTCATTTACATATATAAGACCAGTACAAAAAACAATATATTTCGTGTAGTAAATAACGGACGTTTCAGTATATTAGTCATAATTGTACTCACCAACAATTGCGTCATAATATGATCTGGCACTTGTTGTCATGACAACTGACAAGAGGACAACAATATACACTGGCGACATGTTCTTGCTGGACACTGTCTCTGCGTTGATGAAAGCACTGACACTGCTGGAACTCACTGACTCTTTGACTGTCAGCTGAAACCGTCTTATATGTGTACTACTTGTCAGTAGACAGAGGCCACTCCTGTCGCCCCACTTCCCCGCCCCTCCGGTCAACAAAGTATGTATGTTTCTTCGTTCAGAATTGCCGCTTCGCTGTTAACATTGCACATGCAGACACTTGTGAGCAGAAGTGGAACACGTGACAGGTTTATATGAAAGCAGCTTCTGGTTTTGACGTTCTGCAAATTCGGGGATTCCCAAGACAGATGACTGCGTCATCAAAGACATTGTATCATAATCGCAGATATAACTAATATTGTATCAAGGGCTTCATTTCTGGGGTGGGTCTGATTCCATAAAGTTTAATAACTAGATCATACCCCGCATACTTGAGCCGCGGTGGCTTAGTCGGTATTGTGACTGAACTACACACCGGAAGATATTAGCCAGCAAAATCCATCTCTTCCCCACAGCGTCCAGACCGGTTCTGCGGCCCACCCAGTCACCTATCCAATGGGTTCCGAGAGCGATTTCCCCTGGGATAAAGCGGGCAGGCCAGTGCCGAAGTCAATAATGGTGGAGCTATACCTCCACTCCCCTCACATGTCTTTATGGCATAGTGCTTAATTCACAGGGACAACTTTAACCTATGACAGTATCGAGATTGTCTCTGCGGCACTCCTATTCATTAAGTTCCGAGGCTTATTTTCCTGGGATAAATCTGCCGGGGCTTGAAGCTCATCACTCATCTCCATTTAGTGCAGTCAAGGTTCTGTTCCCGGTAGGGGCAAGAGATTATTCTTAGGAGTTCACCCAGCGTGACACGCAGTGGGTGTTGAGACCTTTTTCCTAGAGATATTGCGGCCGGGCCGTGATTGTTAATTGGGGTTCGGTTCCGGGCAGAGGCAAAATATATTTTTCTTCTTCACTGCGTCCAGACCAGCTGTGGGTTCGTCTACTCAGTCCCCTGTCCATTGGGTGCCTAAACTGTTTCTTAGGGAACAGGTCCCACCACTCGCCTGCATCTGGTACAGAGGTTAAGAAAGCTTGAGCTTACACCTCTACTCATCTGTATGTCATCATGACGTGCAAATTTGTGCCTGTCTGTAATAAAACACAAAAAACAAAACTAAAGAGAAGTTCGATCCCGGGTCTGGTCAAGTGGGATTTGTGTTGGACAAAGTGGCGCTGGGGCAGGTTTTCTCCGAGTACTTCGGTTTCCCCTGCCAATCTTCATTCCACCAAATTCTCCATCATCATAATCACCCGGGTCAGGCTACAATAGGCCAATCAGTGGCCGCCGTGCCGAGTGGACCCAGTTGGACCCACCCCCCACTAAGCGAATTAAAAAAAAACTAAAGAGAATCAGCAGAATTTTTGTGCAGATTCCCTGATGGTTTGGCCCAGATTTTTAAACGTCCCAGTAAAATACACGCATACTTTTAAGGTTTTGCTGAAATTAAACTCGTTCCGGGATATTCTGCTCGCAAAATAGGGACCACTAGAGTAGTCTTCACGGGCTCTGAGGAAGACATCGATGGTTCCCCTCCGCACAGACCACTGCATAACCACGGCCTTGACGTCTTCGTCTAAACTTTGCGAACGGGTTTCATTTGAACGTCCGTATACTCTTGCAACTAGTTTACGGCCGTGTCGTTCCATGGTTTTCTCAAGTCATCTTTGGGAGTCATTAAAAGTTCCTGTTTGATAAATTAGCGATCCTCAGGTCAAGAGCTTGAAATAGATGAAATTAAGTTAGGATTTTCTTAAGTCCCCCCAGATATGTACGTGAATAATGCTCTAAAACATGTCATAATCTCCTACTTTTATATTATTTCAAATTCACATAGACCTATAGGCCTACTTCCTTTTTCGCCTTCGACGCTATAACCTACAGACTTAGGGGAAACTTCAAATTGGACATGAACCAAAGAACAGCAATTATGCGTCACATTTGAGGCTCTTATCGCAGTTGATGTGAAGATACATGCTTTGTGCAAAGTGTTTTCATGAAGTCTGGTATGTAGGTATCAACGTTTCGGAGGACATGATGCCTCTACATTTCTTCCACTTCGGAGTTCAGGGCTGATTTCTCTGTTTCAGGATCATTTTACAGACGGTAGGAGTCCTTGGACGGGTGATCAGTCAGTCGCAAGGCCTCTAGCTAAACACAGTACAACACAAACACAGAATGAACGCATACACACAAAAAATATCCATACCCTGAGTAGGATTCGAAAGCACGATCCCAGTTTCCGAACGAGCGAAGATAGTACATGCCTTAGACTGCTCGGGTACTGTAACCGGTCTCCATATTCAGGGTACACTCATTATTTATCGCCGTGAGAACCTCACATCTCATAGATGTGCTGTGTGTTTTTGCGTTTTCACTTATTTTTTTCTACGAAGTCGACTACGCTTTAAAAGAATTTTAATGCTTCCGGTTTGCCTTGGAAATACAGTTATCTAGAAAGTTCTTACTGTATATTGTGTGATTTGCAGAAAGTAAAATATTTGCATTAGCATTGCGTGTCTTTTTGAGGTATCGCCCATGTTTGTACACTTTTATATGTTTGCCTCGCGACAGCTTAAGAATTCCAGTTAGTTGCTACTCGAATCAAAGGATGACTCATGATGTGGCACTAGTCACGTATGTTCCGAATCAATGGTTCCTGTGCTTAATTAATCAAGCAGTATGCTATGAAGATGTGTGGAGATCTGGAGGCTTAGCGCCATCATTCTTGACCTCGGTACTAGATGGAGGTGAGTGACCAGCTTGAAGCTCCGGCTGCTTTACTCCGTGGAAATATCCCCGGTTCGCATGGTTAGTAGCCTGAATTGGCCTTATGGTCTTTCGGGACAGTGTTGAATGGAGAAAAAACATCTTAGTTCTTAAGGGATTCGAGCCCTGACCATTCGGCCTGTAGCCAGTCGTTATACCGACTGAGGGCCCAATTTGCTCAGAAGACCAAAATCTGAAATTCCGAACTGATGCATTGAATAATCAAGAACGGTGGTCACCCGAATACAAAGATTACCGAAGTTTCTTAATCTCGGTAGTGATGAGACATGATTAATACATTTAAATGCAAGTAATCTAACGTCCGCCGGTCACGGTAGCCGAGCGGTCTAAGGCATGCACTGTCTTCGCTCGCTCGGAAACCGAGATCGTGGGTTCGAATCCCACTCAAGGCATGAATGTTTAGTTTGTATGTGTGCGTTTTTGTGCGTTTTTGTGCGTTTGTGTACAGGTAGAGGCCTTGCAACGAGCTAATCACCCGCCCAACGAGTCTTACCGAATGTGTAAGATCTAGAAAAACCGAAGTGAACGGAGAATTTCATGGAGGTAGGCCTAGGCCCACTGGGGCTGTAGTGCCAAAAAAAGAAAGAAAAAATGTAACGTCCGCTTCGTGTCAGTTGCAGAGAGTTCGTAGGAACGCCGATAGGTGTACCACTTGACGGCTGGGATATGAGGCACGAAATGAAGGTGACTTCACATTATTTCGATTTACAAGATGAGAAACGCCCAGCTCGCATATTCTGCAAGCCGATGGCTTTGTCAGCTTTTGGCCCATCGACAAGAGAAGCGCAACTGCGAATGAGCATTACTAGCAATATGTACATGCATATATTGAAAATATAATTTACTGTCCCCTCGATGTACCTTATTCTTAATTTACAAGAAAAGAAATGCTTCAGTTTTCTCATCAAGGGACAAAATAAAGACTCAACAAAGTACTGGGTGCCAAACAGATGTTCTGACCAGCTTCTTCAACCCTGGTCTCTTTTTCGGCTTATCCTTCGATTCTGGAGATAAAAGAGATATGTTCCCCCGAAACGTCGGTTGACTTTAAACGGACTACACTTTGTTCTATCGCAGAAGATGGTACTGGTAATCTTTATTTACACATAACGTCTAGTAGTAGATATGAAAAGCGAATAATATCTTATGTAAATATTACATAATACAAGGAGCTGTACGTCACGTGACTGTCAGTAGACTGGCGTGGAGCAATTGCAGTAGGCCATTACTGGAGTGGTCCATGCCCGTCAACACTAATTCTTGAGAAACTGAAGTTATAAAATCAACAGTATTAGAAAGAAAAACACATTCTGAAGTCTCAAACTTGCAAGTAGGCTAGCCCATGGAAGCGTGTGGAGATAATAAAACGCAGTATGAAGAAACAGAAAAGTGCCTTATCACATTTTCTTCTAAAGATGCAGATAGAACAGACCAATAACATTTGCTGGTCCCTGACTGTATGACCTTTGTTGTGGACACCGCGTCTTTAAATACGCTAATAAATATCTGTAGCGTAGTTGGTTGAGGCACTATGCTACAAGTCGAAAGTTCGCAAGTTCGATTCCCGATGAGGTCATTGGATTTTTCAATTGACCTAATCCTTCCAGCCGCAATATGGCCCTGGGGTCTATTCAGCCTCTAACAGAAATGTGTACCAGCAATCTTCCTAGGGGTCAAATGGCAGCCGGGCGTAAGGCTGACAACCTTACCGCCATCTGTGAGTCGATTATCTATACAATGTAGAAGCCTCGACGTCTCACAACGCTATGGGCCTCCATGACTTGTTACAGGGATAGCCTTATCTATTTTTTAATAAACATGTTTAAATAATTCACATACTAAACACTTTCACAGATAACGCGTTCGTTCTGCTAGACGTAATTGTTAACAGGAACAGGTTAGGTGGTATAATCCGCGAAGAAAGGGAGAAGAGATTTAATGAGGTGAGTTCCGCCAAAATTTCTGGCCGCAAAAATCATATCTTCACTTTCATCGTACTGAAAGGCCACGAAGAAATGCAGTGGCTTCTAAATAAAAGGGTCGTAGTGAAGGGTAGTGTTATGCTGAAAGTTTTATAGGCGCGAGGCATAACTGCAAAACCCGTAACCGTAATTCTTATGTGATGTTTGAGGTACTCATGACGTGCAAAATGAATTAATCGTCTGGGATTTGTATTGTGGTAGAGATCTACATATTCCTCTGAAACTTCTGTGTACATTTATGGCAGTGTGCGGTGTCACGTCTCCATCTTACCCTGAAGATGGAGGCAACATATTTCTCAGAAGCATCATTTAACATTACCAGACTAGGCTGTTCCATATCTCTTTTACCGTGTAGAGAGGGTTAGCCCGTTATTGCAGAATTTCGCTAAGGATATTGACAGACTACACGGCGTAACACCTTTTTTATACCATAAATATTAAGGCATAAGATGCTTCCGAAACGTCGGTACATATCCATCAGTATGCACGGTGTCAGCTTCCTTCTTATTCTGAATTTTGAGGCTCCTGGTGTCGGTAAGCATCCAACATATTACACGGTGACACGTATGCATTTACACTGCAGATGTAGGCATTAAATTCATCCGAAACGTCGATAAACATTGACCATACTACACGGCGTCATATTCCAAAAGACAGTAAACTTGGAGGTCTGGAATTTTTATGTCTTTCGCTTTAATATTCTTTTTATTGCTAGTGGGGTGGGACTAAGTCCCTTGTACTGCGGCCACTTCTGGCCTCTTGTACCAGCCCCAGGTGATAGGTGAGGGTGATTGTGGAGCAATTGGTGGAATGAAGATTGGCAGGGGAACGAAAGTACTCGAAGAAAACCTGCCCCAGCGCCACTTTGTCCACCACAAATCCCACTGGACCAGACCCGGGATCGAACCCGGGCCGCCGCCGTGAGAAGCCAGCGACTAACCACTTGAGCTATGGCGCTGCCTCCACGGGGACGGGTTGGACAACAGCCATTTCCTACTGAATTGGAAGCCGTTGCCGCAGGGTGTGAGAGGTCTAAGGCCTTACGGATCTTCAGTTAGAGACGTTTAAACATATTACGGATGTGGTGTGAAGCGTAATAAGAATGTATTTAATTGTATTCAGTTGTAACATGCGTGCTACAGACTGATCGGCTGTGTCAACAGAATTCGTCTATATTCAGGCTAGTTTCTGTGTGGCTATCCCAACAGTTAATTTGTAACTGCAGCAAATGAACATATAGGCTAATGAAAACCCTGAACCTCAGAGAAAGCTTTTAGAAACCACATTTAAATCTAAATTATACCTTTTAAATCTTTTGGTGGTGGTTTGGAAAGGAGTTTAAAAATCTTTGAAATAACGTCATAGTTCGTAAGTTGACCGCTTCTGTGGTCTAGTGGTCAGAGTTCTTGGCTACAGATCCAGAGGTCCGGGTTCAATTCCCAGCTCCACCAGATTTTCTGAGAAGTAGTGGGTCTGGAACGGGGTCCACTCAGTCTCGTGAGGATAATTGAGAAGCTATTTCAAGGAAATAGCGGCTCCGGTCTAGAAAACCGAAATTAACGCCCATGGGGATTCGTTGCGCTGACCACATGACACCCTCTATCCGCTAAAGTTGGCACTAACTTCGCCGATAAGCGGCGGTCGCTCTGTCGGTATAGTTCGCTTGCGGACTACAGGCCACGGATTTTTGTTTTTTTTTTTTAGGAGTTCGCAAGTTATTTTATGACAGTGTCACACTATATAGCATGGAATTATAGGACGAATGCTGAATTGGAAATAATTTGGAAGTAGACACTCACGGCCAAATCTCGGAATTTTCTTTAAGGGCCTAGGGAAAAACACGGAATATCTGTCTGGATAGCTGGTTTCCACTCCTCTTCAATATAAATCTTGATTGCTACCTCTGCACCAGTTTGCTCTGTGCAATAAGCATGACTAGATGTGTGAATGGTGAATTTTGATGATAAGATGAGCCCTGTAAAGAGGAATGGAATTCTTTCCTTTGCCAGTAAGTACATACGTCACAGGAAGCTAGCTTACGCACATCCGGAGGACGAATGCAGTGCCTTGTTATCGATGGAAAGTTCCGAGATTAGTTGAATCAGTGAGTTTTTGTTTGTGATAAGAGATAAAGATAAAAGATATTTACTGTGGGATAAGCATAGTGATTAAGAAAGCAGTCTTCTGAGATGTGGCACCGTGCAGATTTGGTGTTAACTGACGTTTCGGAGGAACGTATCGCCTCCATCTTCAGAGTAGAAATATCCGCGAACGAGGAACCAGCGTAAGCAGGTGCAAACAGACTGAGTCCAGTCGAGTGAACCCAGCTGCATAAGAGGAGGAAGAGACGGGAGGCGATACGTTCCTCCAAAACGTCGGTTAACACAATATCTACACGGTGCCACATCCCAGAAGACGGCATTCTTCATAGTCACCGCCGTGACAACCTCAAACCTTACAAGCATGATGATGTTTGCTGTAAAGAGACTTCAGTACCCAACGGACAGGAAACTGGACGCGACCCAGAACCGGTCTGGCTGCTGTGGAGAAGAAAGAAATCTCTTGTCCCTAACTGGAATCGATTGCCAATTGCTTGGTGTTCCTTTCTGTAGCCTAGTTACTCTATCGATTGAGCTATCGCAGCTTCTGGACTGTAGCCGAGGTATATGGAAATTTGTTACATTCATATAAACTTCTTGAGCAGCTCATTGGAGCTGAGCCCTTCTTGAAGAGCCATCAGTTGTTCAGCTGCTAAACATTAAAAAAAAATATGGAACCCGAATGTAATTACCGTGTTCACAAGAGCCCTCTACTGGTCACTGCCCTGAGCCAGATTAATCCAGTCCATTCTACCCCATACCATCTCTCTATAATCCGTTTTAGTAGTATCTATCCATCTGCGTCTTCGTCTTCCTAGTGGTCTCGTTCCTTCTGGCTTTCCCACCAGAATCCTATACGCATTCCTTCTCTCCCCATGCGTGCTACATGCAACGCCCATTTTATATTGTTTGACTTGATTCTTATTAAACTTGACGAAGAGACCAAGTTATGAAGCTCCTCATAATGGAATTTGTATACCTGCTTCAAGACGTGTGTTACCTGCCGAACAGGCACGTGTAGCAATAGGGCTCCAGATTTGTGTTCTATATGTTGTAGGTTCGAATCTCTGAAGGAATATCGGCTATCCTGCCTCAAGTTTTTCGTAGTTACCTCACTTACACCACAGACATCTTCCAAACCCCTTACAATTCATTATTCATTCAGTTTAATTCGACGCTCTGAACGCGTCATCCAACAACCCACACACTTCAAAACGGGCACTTGCAGCCCTGGTAAAGCATTCCCTGTAATAATCCGTGAAGGGTTGTAAGACGTCGAGGCTCCCTCATTTCCCAGACAATCGGCTCACAGATGGCAGTGAGGTTGTAGCCTTACGCACCGACCGACCGTCCTTTACCCCCATGGAATATTCCTGGTACGCATTTCTGTTAGAGGCTGAGTCAACCCCAGGGCCACAGTGCGGCTGGAAGGATTAGATCAATTGAAAAATACAGTGAACTCGTTGGGAATGGAACCCGTGACCTTCCGGCTTGTAGCGCAGTCGATATAGGGATTGCCTACGGGCTCGACGGCCGAGGGGCCGGAGTTAGATTCCCGGTAGAAGCAAGATCTTTCTCCTTTCCTAATCCTCCAGACCGCTTCTGGGGCTAATCCAGCCTCCTCTCCAACAGGTACCTGGGACCCTTTCCCGGGGGGGGGAACGGCCGGGGCATGAAGCTGACCACTCACCTTCAACTAGTGTCAAGGCCAAGAATACGCGGATCTATACCTCCACAACCCCCATATTTCTGCATGGTGAAGAGCTTAATTAATTAAGCACAGGGACAAATTTACCTTTGCCACTCGCAGCCCTGACTGATGCAACTTGTCACCTTCTTGCGCGAGGCTTGCAGCTGAACGTGAGGCGACTTTCATCTGTCTCTGAGCGAGTTTAAGTACGTGCAGGTGACTGGCTGGATTTCCCAGCCGGAAACTTCACTGCAGCAGTGAACGGTCAGTGTCACAAGTCTGGAACATTCCCAGCTGTAATTTCAGTGCGCGCTACAATTGTACTCCGTTTTGGAGTACATATAGTTTTAACCATGACTGTTACAAATAGCTTTGACCTTATCCGTCGTCTCGATTCTATTCAGAACAGAATATTTGGGAAACTGGGGTTGTGTCCGTTGTGAAGGAACAAAACATTTCTACTCAGTGCGCTAGATCAGAGGCGAGAAAATTAAGGCACTCAGCCAGGGCTGCGCCATAGCTCAAGCGGGTAGTCCCTGGCTTCCCAACGCGGCGGCCCGGGTTCGATCCCGGGTCTGGTCAAGTGGGATTTGTGATGGACAGTTCTTTTTTCCGAGCACTTCGGTTTCCCCTGCCAATCTTCATTCCACCAATTGCTCCACAATCACCCCCACCTATCAGCTGGGGCTGGTACAATAGGCCAGAAATGTCCGCAGTACAAGGGACTTAGTCCCACCCCACTAGCAATTAAAAAAAAAAAGGCACTCAGGCCGCATCCGGCTCGTGAGAGTTATTGCAAAAATTTGCGTGAAATAATACTCTTTTATTTTAAGTGGCGTTAGTAAAGAGGTTGGCCTAGAAATAAACGTAGAGGAATCTAAGTATATGTTGCTGTCTCGTCACCAGAATCCAGGGCAAGATCATGACATAAACATAGCTAGCAGATGTTTTGAAAATATGGCACAGTTCAGATATTTAGGGATGATTAACAAATCAATATTTGATTCGGGAGGAAATTAAGAGGAGACTGAATTCAGGTAATGCTTGCTACCATTCAGTCCAGAACCTTTTATCTTCTCGTCTGCTGTCCAAAAACACAAAAATTATAATATACAAAACTATAAATTTGCCTGTCGTTCTGTACAGATGTGAAATTTGTTCTCTGCCATTAAGGGAGGAACACAGAATGAGGGTGCTGAGGAGAATTTTTGGACCGAAGAGATATGAAGTGACAGGAGGTTGGAGAAAAGAGCATAATGAGGAGCTTCATAACTTGTAATCTTCTCCAAGTATAATTAGAATGATCAAGACAAGGAGGATGAGGTGGGCAGGGCATGTAGCACGAATGGGGGAGAGGAGGAATGCATATAAGACATTGGTGGGAAAGTCAGAAGGAAGGAGACCACTAGGAAGACCAAGGCGTAGGTGGATGGACAATATTAAAATGGATCTTAGAGAGATAGAATGGAATGGCATGGGTTGGATAGATCTGGCTGAGGATAGGGACCAGAGGAGGGCTCTTGTGAACATGGTAATAAACCTTTGGGTTCCATAAAATGCTGGGAAATTCTTGAGTAGCTGCAGAATTGGCGGCTTCTCAAGAAGGGCTCAGCTCCAAGAAGTTAGTTATAATTTTTAATTTATATCAACATTTTTAACATTGCTTAGACAAGAAAAAAAAAATGAGTTTGTCGCAGACCTCAAACACATGGACATAGCAACAAAATTCCTGGGATTCTTACCAAGAGGAGTAATCTTTTTTGTTATTTGTAATTTGTAGTAGGATTTTAAGCCGCTTGGGTCACACCGTCCTCTTGCTATGTGTATGTGGAGTGATGGGACTTGAAGTTTCTGGGCGATGAATATTGAGGTTGGGGTTTTCTGGAACGTGAAGCCAGGCGCAATGACACGGCGTCAGGGCATTTTACTAATAATTGCTACCTGTACACCCTAAGGCTTTCAGTTCGTCACAACTCTAATTAATCTATGAAAACTGAGTCATGGGCAATTAAAGTGCGGTTTGGTTCAAGCCTCTCCCTAATATGTACAGTGTACAGTATCATGTTGCACTGTGTATTCTGAATTTACACTATCACTTCCCACCATCCCTGTGCAACATCTTCGACATATTTTTATTTATATTGAATTTTAATTCACACTTCAAAAGCATTCATGAATCTATCCCTGTAACAGGACGTGGAGGTCAATAGGAATGTGAGACTTCGAGGCTCCCACATTTTCTAGACAATCGGTTCACAAATGTCGGCAAGGTTGTCAGCCTTACGCGCCGGCCACCCTTTACCACCAGGAAGATTCCTGGTACTCATTTCTGTTAGAGGCTGAGTCGACGTCAGAGCCACAGTGCGGCTGAAAGGATTAGATATGATTGAAAAATACTGTGATCTCATCGGGAATGGAAACCGCGTCCTTCCGTCTTGTAGCATAGTGCCTCAACCAACTACGCTACCGCGTGCCCCGAAAAGCATTCCGCTCTTCCTGTTATTCGAACACTACGTGTTTCGGCCCAACTCGCTAATTCCGAATTTGTTTTATAAGTTTTTGTGTTTTAGAAAGTGACTTGGCCGTTGTCCTTGAGGGTTATTCCCAGAAGTGTTTTTGTCATTCTGCGTGAGAAATTTGGATAAAGAAATGTGAAATGTAGACTGATAAACAAATATTGTCATAGCCCGTAGATGGGGACTGGTTCTATCGATTGGGCCCAACTGAGTAGGTTCCACCTGAAGACGGAGTCTCCGAAACATTGTGTTTTGAAAAATAAACAGGACGGTTTTTAGATGAAAACAAGACGATGTATGTATAATGTCCGAAAACATTGTCATATGCATCAGGATGTGCTCATGAACAGACACTCTTCATTTTAACGGACGTCTAAACTTTGTTGTTTCCTCTGACTAATTACGTGCCGAGGTGAATTTCTCTGTCTTCCACTAAAATATGGCTTTCTCTGAAATTAGGTAACCTACAAAGAAACAAGATTCTAATATTTATACTTTCAGTATACCGTTGATTTTAAAGGGCCGTTATCCAGTTTCCCTCAACTGGACTTTTCTGGGTGGTAAGCGTTTGTTTTCACACCTGCCAGGCGAGATAGCGAGGATCCGGTGGTTCACTTGGAAGCAGACGTGGTCACGTGATTGCGCACACAGATCATTAACCGCAGCAACACCGTGATCTGTCTGCGGTCAGCCATAAGCTGGGCATTGCGTGAGGTGCGTCATTACCGCTGCATCATATTTACCCGGCAAATCGACGTTTAATTACCCGAAAATCTAAACTAAATGTTGTTACAATGAAAAGTATAAGTGTCACAGAAATATGTTTAGAATGAATTGGAGATAAATGCCTAAGAAAACAAGAATATTCTCATAACCGTAACAACAAAAGTACTGTCTTCTGGAATGTGACGCTGTGTAGCTTAGACGTTTGCCGACGTTTCGGAGGAACCTACGTCCTTTAGATTCGAAGAGCAAGATGGGCAAGCGGAAAAATAGAACTTGAGAACATAGCGAAGACAGTGGCAGGAAGTTATTCGAGAAGTATTTTTAGGATAATCCCAGTCTTCCATCCTACACACATGTTCAAACCATTTGTTTGTTAATACTGTGGCATGTTTGCTCAAAACAATAATTGTGGAGCAAGGGAAACAGCTGTTGATAGGGAACGGCTCTGAAAAGACGTTCGTTTGTAAGCAACGGCCACGAAACATACAACGTAATGACGTTCTTTGCTCGGCAGGAGATTCTTAATAAGAAAGAATAGATGGTAACTGCTAAAGAATGGCTCGGTAAACACATTACCACGACAACGAATACGCATGCAACAGAGGAACGGTGTTTCTGCATGGTTCGTGCTGAGATGTTATAAGCAAGGGACAAGGTTAAAGCTTAGTCAGTAGTCAGTTGATAATCAAGCGGTCAAGAGAAGTGTAGGAGATCGGTGTGAAATGGCCGCTAGTCAGTTGTAGTGAAGGGAGACGCTGTTCAGATAGGACTTGAGCCCGGAAGCAAAGGAATAGCCATTGTTTTAAGCCGTTACCAGGCAACTGCTAGTGAAGACACTGCGGACTGTGAAAGACTTAGCGTAATTTTGTAAAATGCTGAAATAGCGACAGTGCTATAGTTATTTTAGTTACGACCTGTAAGTGGTCAATAAATCCAATATCCAATCCAAAACCCCGTTTGTAGTCACCCACACTAGGAGACAATATTTTGTTCGTGAATAAAATTTGCTATGTCCTTTTCTTGACAGTCTTACCTCGACCTGCAGCTTACCGACTTAACGAAATCCCGCAGTTTCGAATCCACTGATTATGCTTACGCTCCGAAATTTTGGACATAGGACTCGGAAATTGAATTTCGGACCACGGACGGCTTCTCCGGAAAGTCCGGCATTACGGCAGCCTCCTTTATGGCGCCGTCTGCCAAGCGGAGTCCCTCCAAAAAATATCCCCCACAATCAGAGTTCTGCTGCCTGAAGTTGTCAGTATATTCCCAGGTTCATAAAATATCCCCAGACCAAATTATTGGAGCTAATAGAGGTTCCACTTGTCTGCCGCATGTGAATTGAGTTAGATGGAACCCGCTTCCTGAACATGTAGTGATTCTTTCTATGGTTTGGGCCAGAAGTCTCGGTCTTTTCTGTTAGAACTTGATGCTTGGCTTTGGGAAGTGAATCTTAATTTAAAGAAACTCTGTGGCTTTAATCCGCATGCGAACTATATCGACCGAGCGACCGCCGCTTGTCGGAGAAGTTAGTGCCAACTTTTCGAGGATAGAGGGTATCGCGTGTTCAGTTCAACGGATCCCCACAGCCGTTAATCTCGGTTTTCTAGACCGGCGCCGCTGTTTCCTTGAAATAGCTCCTCAATTATCCTCACGAGGCTGAGTGGACCCCGTTCCAGACCCACTACTTCTCAGAAAATCTGGTACCGCCGGGAATCGAACCCAAAATTTGTAGCCAGGGATTGTGAGTACTAGACGACGGAGGCGGTCTTTTGAATCTGAATTTATAAAGTAAAAGTACATGAACACTCTAAGCAGTGCTTCATGCTTGCTTGCTCGCTTGTTCTCTAACAAATACAGGACTGACACGTTACTTCGCAAGCGTTTCTCTTCACCCTTAAATGGGTAAAACTAACCAGTAAAGTACTTACGCGCGATCGATAGCTTTTGAAAATTGTTTTCTCAACTTTCAAGTTGTCTCTCAGCTTGACGTACCTTGGATGTTGCTGAGGGAGGGGAAAGCGAATAGGGGTTGCAGGTCCCATAAATCCAATAATCCACTTACAAGAAATCTTTGTTTGTCTGGACACCCCTGTAGTGGCCATTAATCTTGTTTAAGTAATCGATTTTGACAAAACCGCCGCCCCTAGCTGCGAGACGGGAGCTGTAATTAATCATCCAGTCTGTGAGGGGGGGGGGCACCAGCCACAGGTTCCACGGATGAACTCCCTCCCTAATAAACCCATCCCTTCTCAGCGATATTTTCAAATAGCATACGGGTCCGCTCGCCCTTACCTGTGTGTGCTACGGCAAAAAGACGGTCGGTTTCATATACATACAGTGAGACCTGCTTATAACGGAAGACCTGAATATTTCTTCCGTTTCGAGCAGGTTTCCGCACGACACAGCCCCCGATATCAGCTACTGCAAGTGTCCGTGGGCCGTGACCGAAGTCAGGACTTCATCCACGCCTGTTCTACGCTGCTTCATTCTGCCAACTGCCTTCCATTTGTTACTGCCTCCCTTTCGTCCTTCCTTCCTTCATTTCTCCTTGTTCCCTTATTCCATATACTTCGTTTTCTTTCTTCGCTCTTTGATGCCTTCCTTTCATAATTTATTTCGTGTTCTTACCTTGTTTCACTTTTTATTCAGTTTATTTTCGTTTCTCATTTTTTTACTTTCTTCGTTCATTATGTCTTCTCCTTTTATTCCTATTTTTTCCTACTATCATTCAATTTTTTATTTTATTTTCTTCTTGCTCTCTTTCATGCTTTCCTTCCGTCTTTCGTTTTTACATTTCCCCTTTTCCTTATTACATGAGTTTTTATTTATTTATTTTCTTACCTCGCCCATTCATATCTTTCTTTCTTCATTCCATTCTTTAATTCCTTCTTTCTGGATTATATTATTTTTTCTCTTCCATATTTTCCTTTCTTCTTTTCTCATTTATTTTGTTACGTTTTTCTTGTTCCGTTCTTTCTTCCCTTCTATTATTCCTTGAGATTTATCGTATTTACATCATTCTTTCTCATTCCAGAAGCTTTTCATTAATACTGACATGTTCTGATTGAAGATTTCATGGCTCACGTCTCGTGATTATGGCAGTTGGCAACCGTGCTTCCGTGTCCCTTGGGGAGTCCCAAGACCTACTGTACCAGCCCCAGATGATAGGTGAGGGTGATTGTGGAGCAACTGGTGGAACGAAGATTGGCAGGGGAAACCGAAGTACTCGGAGAAAACCTGCCCCAGCGCCACTTTGTCCACCACAAATCCCTCTTGACCAGACCCGGGATCGAACCCGGGCCGCCGCGGTGGGAAGCCAGCGACTAACCGCTTGAGCTATGGCGCGGCCTCAACTGACACTGCAATCCCACTGCAGATGAGAATTTAGTAGCAACCCGAGAAAATTCAGCATTGGAAAGGGTGAAGAGTGGCGAAAGGGGGAGAGCGCTGATTGATCGGGGTGACTGGTCAATCGGGTCCACTAGACAGACCTCTCCTCAACACAATTAATCAAGTCTATCAATTAATTAGTCGTTCACCGCCGCCCGCCATACCGAGTAGCAATCAATCAAATTCTCCATCCACGTCTGTAGCTACAAGGTGTTGCCTCGGGTGCCGAGTGATCTCGGCCAGAAAGTGCAGCTACATCGCCGACAGATTTCTAGAACGGTTCTAGCAACCCACGCATCTAGATCTCCTAGACACTGGGAACAGACAGCAGATACATTGACAGACTGAGAAGCTCCGTATGTTCAGTTCAGTAAGCAACCATCTGACGCAGCATACAAATTTAGTCAATAAATGATTGATTCCACCCCACATGTCTGAGCTATTCAGCCATCCTCAGGGGTGCCCACATAAAAAGATTTCAGATGTATACGTATTGTTTCCGGCACACATGTTAACTGGCCGAATTCCTTCCCAGTATTTCCGGAACGGACAAGATATTTCGGCATATATTTGCCATATCCTCTTCCTGGGGGCACGCGGTAGCGTAGTTGGTTGAGGCACTATGCTACAAGCTACAAGGTCGCGGTTTCAAGTCCTGATGAGGTCATTGGATTTCTTTTTCAATTAACCTAAACCTTCCAGCCGCACTATGGTCCTGGGGTCGACTCAGCCTCTAACAGAAATGAGTACCAGGAATGTTCTTGGGGATAAAGGGCGGCCGGCACGTAAGGCTGACAAACTTACCGCCATCTTTGAGCCGATTATCTAGATAATGTGGGACCCTCAACGTCTCACAAACCTATGGGATTTACGGCCTGTTACAGGGATAGATTTCCTTTTTAATTTTTTTTATCCTTTTCCTGTATGTCTTAATAAAAGCTTTAAATTTGTATTAGAGAGATCTACACGTAACATGTGAAACCTCGGTGGCCTAGTCGGTATAGCTATAACATCGGGGATAACCGAATAGAGATCACCACTTTTAACAGTTCCTCTCTCATTCTGTGCTTATCTGTTGTCTTGGATACGTGTGTTAGCGAGCCGTTGTGTAGCAATGGACATCTCTGCAGTGCTTATATGACTGCACATTTCCGGCGTTCAGGAATCATGTCACATTATTTTTAGCGCAAATGGCTATCAGTTTGGGAAGTAGATTGGTATGTCACAGACCTTGGTTTCTTGCTTGGGTTATTCTTCGATCATGAAGATGGAAGCGAAATGGTCCTCCGAAACGTTGGTTGACTTTCAACGGACTCTACGGCGTTGTATCCTAGAAGACAGAACTCTTCATTGGTGATTGGATTTATTGAACACTTATAGATCGTAAATACAAGTACCTATAGCACTATCACTAATTCACGCACACTAGAACTCACTGCAGAACATACTGAGTCTTCTCAGTCTGTTGTATCTTCACTGGTTGTCATCTGGTAACGGCTTCCAAAGCCGTAGCTTCATCAGCTTCCGTGTTCACGCCATTAATGGCCGGCGAATGTCTCACAACTAACTAAACTCTATTTTAACTCCTCTGCACGGACCGGGTAGAAAACACTTCTCCGAACAATTCAGCTTTTGAGTCACGTAGCTGTCGCACGGACTGCGTAAAGAACACCACTGTCCAGTTACTGCATTAGTGCGTGTTACGAATCTGTTGCGGCCATTACCTAGCAACAGCTGTTTTATAGCTGCTTATTTCGTTATCATTACCTATTGCATTGTATTGTATTGGAGAGGGTGGGTTTCCCCATGCACTTAGACCAACTGTTGGTCCATTGTGCGTCCCCCTATGATATTCTAGCAGTCTCTATTCCCTACCGGTACTGGTGCGTGCCATCAGTCCCGACTCAGCCAGCGAGTTCGGCCTCTACTGGCTCAGCGATATCTCGATGCTTCCCCCATCTACCAGAGGCGTTAGTGACTACTGTTGGGCGGGAAATGTCCTGAATTTGGCTCAGTGGTCCCCTTGGGACATGAGGTTCTTTTACCTGCCGTAAAGCTACGATACGGGACCCACGGCTTAAAGTCCTTCCCGGAGGACTTGTTCCCTGAATTTTTCCGCCCTTAAAAATTCCATGACTTCCGCCGGGTTTGAACCCACGTACCTTGAGTCACGAGGTGGGAACGTTACCCCTAGACTACGGAGGCCGCTTATCATTACCTAGCAACGGGTCTACATATCGCAGCGTATTTAGTCCTTCTTTTTCTAATTGTTTCGCGGCCTTGACATCCATTTGGTTTGTAATTCAGAATCTGTGACTGTGTTCAAATACGTAACTTTGTACTGCCTGTATTTTCAGTTATTTCCAATTTTCAGAGTGGAAAATTAAGGTGTGTAAAATTTGTTCTGTTCTTTGTTTTGCTTTTTGTTGTTGTTTCTTTGTTCCGTTGGGGCCAGATTTCTGTTGAACTGTTCCAAGGGTTACAAGCACAAAGTGCCTGAGAACCAAAACAAACTCCGTGGATTTAGTCTGCAAGCGAACTATACCGACAGAGCAACCGCCGCTTGTCGGTGAAGTTAGTGTCTGTGGTCAGAGGTCCCGGATTAGACTCCCGGCGCTACCAGATTTTCTGTGAAGCAGTGGGTCTGGAACGGGGTCCACTCAACCTCGTGAGGATAATTCAGCTACCTGAATGGAAAAGTAGCGGCTCCGGTCTAGAAAACTGAAATTAACGGCCGTGGAGTTTCGTTGCACTGACCACATGACACTCTCTATTCGCTAAAGTTGGCACTAACTTCGCCGACAAGCGGCGATCGCTCGGTCGGTATAGCTCGCTTGTGGACTAAATCCACAGAGTTTGTTACTTTGGTCCTTTGGGGCCATATTTGTGTTTGAACTGTTTCGGGGGTTACAAGCTCAGAGTGCCTGAGAACACTGGTCTAAAGAATTTAAAGTCTTTGAGGTTAATTTTGAGGTAGAGCAGGCCGTGATCAGTAAATGATGAAGAAGACGGAGAATTTCGAATTAGGAATTCCTTGTTTAGAACAACTTTCATCGTCCCACGGCGCAGTGGGCGACATACGGGACTTAATGTTGCTCCTGCCCCAACTGGTTGTGAGGAAAAATGACAAGTGGGTCGCAGCACTTTCACTGTTGCGTTCGCGTCGCGGGGCAACGGCCCACTTCAGGGAGTGCGTTGGAGGTACAGGCAATTCAGAACGCGCAAACTATGGACTCGGCGAACGAGAAACCGGGCATTATTTCCGGGTAAGGGTCACACAGTAAGGACTGATTCTGGGGCCCACCCAGCCCTCTCACTCACTCATGGAGCTGAGCCCTTCATGAGGAGCCGCCAATTCTGCAGCTACTCAACAACTTCCCAGCATTTTATGGAACCCGAAGGTTCATTACCATGTTCACAAGAACTCTCCAGCGGTCCCTATCCTGAGCCAGATCAATCCAATCCATACAATCCCATCCTATCTAAGATCAATTTTAATAATGTCCACCCACCTATGTCTTAGTCTTCCCAGTAACCTCTTTCCATCTGGTTTTTCCTACCAATATCCTATATGAATTCTTCTTCTCCCCCATTCGGGCTACATGCCCTGCCCATCTCATCCTCCTAGACTTAATTATACTTGAAGAACAGTACAAGTTATGAAGCTCCTCATTATGCCGTTTTCTCCAACCTCCTGTCACTTCATCTCTCTTCGGTCCAAATATTCTCCTCAACACCCTGTTCTCAAAGCTCTCAGTCTGTGTTCCTCCTTTAATGTCAAAGACCAAGTTTTACACCCATACAGAACCACAGGCAACCTCTAACCGAGCTATTTTCCTCGGGGATAAAGCGGCCGAGGCTGAAAGCTTATTTATCTTCCACCAGTGCCGAGATTGATATGGAAATATAATCTTGAATTAAATATATAATTTTTTAAGATATTTTGACACATTTTTTGAAAATATTGTTTTATATTCTGTCCAAGTTTAGAGTCAAATAAAAACACAACGCTTCGAAAAATGGTTCTGTTTCCGTCTTCAGGTGAATTGAACGCGACACCGAGAATATTGGTACGGCAGTAACGCTCCAGATTTGTATCTGAGAGGTGTGCGGTTCGAATCTCTGCCGGTACACTGGATAATATGATGGACATTTCCGTGGTTTACCTCAGTCCCTCCAAAAAATGAAGAAGTAACACCTGTAATCCTTTGCCAATTCATTATTTATCAAGTATACAATTCGCTGCTGAATAGTCTGGTTACTGATTTTCTTCAATGGCTCTTCCAGCCCATACAAAGACGTGACTTCCTATTCAGATCCGTAATCATTTTTCACAGACGGTAAGGCTCCTTGGACGAGAGATCAGCCCGTCACAAGGCCTCTACCTAAACACAGGACAACTCAAACACAGGATGAACACATACACACACCAAACACCCGTGCCTTAAATTTGATTCGATCCCACGATCCCAGCATCCGAGCGAGCTAAGACATTTCATGCCTTAGACCGCGCGGCTGCTGTGACCAGCTCTGGATATTCTAGTATCGGAAAATAAAACAAAAAAAGAGTACAGAATTCGATAAAGAAAACCTACTCTTTTGGACCTGGATGTATGTAGGGATCCGTGGTAAGAGTCGAGCTTTCCCGTACGAGATCCGTGTCGTTTCTTCAACTCACGTGTGTTTGCAGCATTAGTCCCTGTATTGTGAGAACTAACACAGTTACACCATACTTAGAACCTACAGAATTATATTGTAAAATTAGTTGAGTTTTACTTCGAGAAAGCCAGCGCAGTAGTATAAAATTATGTAGTGAGGTAGGGTATTGACTTGTGAGAATTGTTTCAAGCAGAGAAAGTAGGAGCAGTTGAAGTAGGTCTCTGTTGTTACGCTCGAGTGACGTAGCAACTACGAGAATCTTCTGGAACGTGCTTATAATGCTTGCATTAACTGACGGGGAATCCACGCGTGTGACGTCAGTACAAAATGAAAGTGTCTGGTGGGAAACATATCCAAATATTAAAGAAAAACTCTCATACACGCAGTAGGTTAATGAAAGTATGTTAGGGCCTATTTCAGAGGGACAGAATAGCCATGAAATTTACTTTTAATTCTACGTAAGTATTTAAATATTAGGGGGATTCAAACGTTTTCATACTGTGACCTAAACTGCTAGAAAAAATTATGGGACAAAATCCTTCCTCCTCCCATTTCTGGCGGTCAGCGAAAAGTGCAGTTCTGCACACTCTTGCAGGTCCCTATCAGGCTGTACGGTGACAGCAGGAACCTAAATAGCTTTACAGCCTCTCTACACCTACAGTAAGCTATAAAATGTTCCTGTACAGTCACGAAAAGTGCAGTTCTGTACACTGTTGCAGGTCCCTATCAGTCTGTACGGTGACAGCAGGAACCTAAATAGCTTTACAGCCTCTCTACACCTACAGTAAGCTATAGAATATTCCTGTACAGTCACAAAAAGTGCAGTTCTGCACACTGTTGCAGGTCCCTATCAGGCTGTACGGCGACAGCCGGAACCTAAATAGCTTTACAGCATATATTAATTTTACAGATAATGTTCTGCTGATCAGAGGTGGATTGAAGTGGCTCAGGATCGAATCCATTGGTGAACTTTGGCTTACGCTGTGTTGAAGATCTGGGTAGTGCTGCCTCCTGCTTTACATGCAACGCGGCACTTGATAAGGTGGACTCAGGCTGTCACTCCGGTGGCCCTGTAACTCGATGCCAGCTTCTTCCCGGTTGCCTCCCCTACTCTTCGAGCCTAAAGATACTTTCCTCCGGAACGTTGGTAAATTTCCACAGCCCACGGCATCACACACCGAGAATACGGACTCTTCATATTCACCGCTTTGAAATACCTTAAATTCAACATAGCAGGAATAGTGCTTTAAATTTGGCCACGGCCGCTTCCTTCCACATTCTATAAAAAAATTCCGTGATTTTAGTCCGCAAGTGAACTATACCGACCGAGCGACCGCCTCTTGTCGGCTAAATTAGTGCCAACTTTTGCGGATATAGGGTGTGGCGTGGTCAGCGCAACGAATCCCTATGGCCGGTAATTTCCTTTTTCTAGAAATAGCTCCTCAATTATCCTCACAAGGTTGAGTGACCCCGTTCTAGATCCACTACTTCTCAGAAAAAATCTGGTAGCGCCGAGAATCGAACCCGGCCCTCTGGATCTGTAGCCATCGACTCTGTACAGTCTGGGTTGCTAGCATTGTCGGTGGGTAATAAACATAAAGTTGGCTTAATCGCTTATGTGCTTGTACTCTGACATGTGGCTGGCTCAAGAAGTAGGTTGTGTTGATGTCTTGTTAAACAGTGATTAATACTGTAATGGAATTTCCCATGCCGTCAGCGTTAGAGGGCAGCGGGGCTATTCATATCGGCTGATCTATGAACGGCTGTGTGGGAGACAGTCGCTCAGTGCACTTGACTCCGATGTTGTGCTGGTAATGACCTAGTTTCGGCATAACTGAGTTATAGCGTATTCTATAAGTCCGGGTCAATATACTAAGCAATTTGACTCAAGCAGTAACACTTTTTTTTTGTTGCTACTGGGTTGGGACTAAGTCCCTTGTACTGCGGCCACTTCTGGCCTATTGTACCAGCCCCAGGTGATAGGTGAGGATGATTGTGGAGCAATTGGTTGAATGAAGATTGGCAGGGGAAGTCGAGGTCCTCGGAGAAAACCAGACCCAGCACCACTTTGTCCACCACAAATCCCACTTGACTAGACACGGGATCGAACCCGGCCCGCCGCGGTGGGAAGCCAGCGACTAACCGCTTGAGCTATGGCGCGGCTTGCTTACTTACATAAGCCGTTCCTCTTACACCTTACGATGTCGAGGTTGTTTCTTCATTTTGCTCATTTTACAGACGGCAGGACTCCTTGGACGGGTGATCAGCTCGTCCCATGGCCTCTACCTAAACACAGGACAACACAAACAGAGAATAAATTCATACAAATTCTTGAAAATTTTCGTAACAAGCTTATTTTTTACTGTGAGGAGTCGTTAGCCCCACACCCAACCCCCAAGCTGGAGGACCACCCTTTCTCTGTTGTCCATTGATGCTTATTCAATATATTCACAGCTGCCCTTAATATCGAATAAACACATACACATACCAAACATCCATACCTTGTGTGGGATTCGAATCCACGATCAAGGCTTCCGAGCAAGCGAAGACAGTGCATGCCTCGCACCGATCAGCTACCATGACCGGCGTATTCAGAAGGCGTTTGGTTCGAATCTTCATTAGAACATCTATTGTTACGATTCGGCCACACAGAGCGCTAGGCTACGTTCGCTACGTACGCTACGTACGCTGTGTACACTCTGCGACGCAGCTAACATAGGGAACATAGCGTACGTAGCGTACGGAAGTCTGTGGCCAGTCACATTGGCAATAAAGGGAGATATTTTTTCTGTTCGTATAGCGAACATAGCGTACGTAGCGTGCGTCGCGTACGTAGCGCTCTTCCTACCATATTCTTGCCAAATGACCTTGCATTACTCATCCCGCTATCAGTACCATACAGTCTGAGCTACTAGCAGCGTCATTAAATCACACATCTTAAGAAAACATAGTGTGACAATGAGACGAAAGCATAGAAAATAATCAGTGCATACTTCGTCCTGGTTCCTGCTTGGCTTACTCTTGAACCCTGAAGATGGAAGCGATATGTTCCACCGAAACTTCCATTGACTCACCGTACAGTGCGATGTTATATACCAAAAGCTAGAGCGCTTCAGTTAAGAACTAATATTAGTAATAGCTACGTTTATACTCTATCTATTAATATAGTAAATTTTGTGGACTCGTGCAGTATTCACTGAAAAACGCTGGTATTTAAAGCATTTGGGGGGAGCTAAGGTGGAAGTTTTCAATATCAGATAAATCACAGAGTCCAGTGGTGCTATCGACCGCCTCTGTGGTCTAGTGGTCAGAGTTCCTGGCTACAGATGCAGAGGTCCGGGTTCGATTCCCGGCGCTACCAGATTTTCTGAGAAGTAGTGAGTGTGGAACGGGGTCCACTCCGCCTTGTGAGGATAACTAAGGAGCCGCTTGAATGGAAAAGTAGCGGCTCCGGTCTAGAAAACCGATATTAACGGCTGTGGGGATTCTTTGCGCTGACCACGCGACACCATCTATCCGCTGAAGTTGGCACTAACTTCGCCGACAAGTGTTGGTCGCTCGGTCGGTATAGTTCGCTTGCGGACCAAAACCATGGAGTTTAGGTTTTAAATGTGCTATCTCCTGCTTCTATAAGTAAGTACTAAGTAGCATAACGACACAAAAACGTTTTTGCTTTTTATATATCAGGAACTCTGATATCCTGAGCAGTTGTCTGTCGCCGTGTTACGTACGGATTAAGGATTTGTCCATGTGTCATAAAACAGGCGCGTGTAGGAGATAGGGGTGAGTTTTCGCCCAAGGGGTAGGGTTTGCACTTCTCAGAGAATGAAACCTGAGTTCTTATTTGTAAGCATGACGTCGCCTTGGGGCTGGGGACGGTCTCCTAGGAGAAATTCTTGAACATTATGGGTCACCTGTAGTTTCTCTCTTCTATTATATGTTGCGGTGTTGCACCCTGCCATATACAACCCCTCACCCCTTCGCTGTCTTATCCTCTATTCACTGGGGAAGCATGTCCTCACGTACCGTAAGACTTTGTATGTACGGTCATCACCTATCTCGCTCCTCCTCACTCACTACCAACTTTATACAGTGTCCACCTGTGTCCACTAACTCACCGAGCTGATGTGTGCCCACTGCAGAATACAGTTGTGCAGAAAATATTGGAAACAAATTTTAATGCGCATTCAGATCTGCATCAGGAAAATTTATTTACAGGAGAATAAATCCTAATATTCTGATCCAAGTGGCCGCCTGATCTAAGGCACGAACGGTTTTCGCCAGTTCAAACGCTGATATCGTGGGTTCGAATCCAACTCAATGTATGGATATATGTGTGCGTTTATTCTGTGTCCGTATTCTCCTGTGTTTAGGTAGCGGCCTTGCGATGGGCTGATCACTCGTCCAAGGAGCCCTTCCGTCTGTGCTAAAAAGATCAAGTAACTGAAAATACGGCCAAGCTCGAACAAAGCTCTGTAGAGACATAGATAGATAAACAGACCTGAAGTTCCATTCGTAGATTATTTAACCATGCTCTTCCACTGTCGACGTGAGACCCTCTATCGGCAAAAGTTACCAAAAACTTCGCCGACAAGTGGCGGTCGCTCGGTCGGTATGATTCGCTTGCGGACTGCAGGCCACGGAGTTTGTTCCATTACGGAACACCATTCTTGACCTCGGCGCTGTACAGAGGTGCATTGTCAGCTTCACACCTCTTTATTCTCAAAAGAAATAACCCCGGTACCTATTGGCTAGGAGGCTCGGTGGATCACAGAGTCGGTCTCGACCCTGTGGAGAAGAGGAGAATTTTGCCTTCCCGGAAATCGAAGCCAGACTCTCGAGTCCGAGCTTGGTGCTGTACCAAGTGAGATACTCCAGCTCTACAGAATGGTGTGAGAGTGAGGAATAAGGAAGTGATGAATGTGATCTTCCTGTTTCGTCTCCCAACCTGTCAAGATATTCTGTTGGATCTGTAATACGTACAGTTTATTCGAATAATTTAGCGTCCGTCCTTACAGGTGCATATGCAGTGTGTGTAGTGTGATGGATCGTTACCGAAGTTACAGGGGAAGATGCTCCGTCTATCTTTACCTGAAAATGGGGAAAATTGTACTTAAATTACAGAAAGAGAGAGAGTGGATCCGGACGTGGCACGCGCCTGACCAATTAAACTAACAGGAACAGTGTAAATAATAATGGTCCAGTAAAGGGCCAATTTCCAGGGCAGATTGAACAGGAGAATTAGCGGTCATGAGTGAAACAGCACGAGGCAAGGGAAAGGCAGCAGTCTTGCAGCCATTCTTAATTTTGATCTGAATAATTCAGCACAACGCTGGCTGCTTGCAAATAAATATATTATTTTATTTTGACCACAAATGCTATGAGGCGCCCGGTAGCGTAGTTGATTGAGGCACTATACTAGAAGCCGGAAGGTGGCGGGTTCGATATTGTATATTGGGGTTATTTTATTTTTCAACTGACCTAATCCTTCCAGCCACACTATTGCTCTGGGGTCGACTCAGCCTCTAACAGAAATGAGTACACTTGGTCGTCGACTTACGACCTGTGCGACTTACGACCACAAAAAAATGAAAAATAAAAGATGATTAAAATGTAAAAGTTTATAAAAATAACTTATAAAGATGATAAAAAGATTAGAATGGTTAAAAATACTGTTAATAAATACTATATGGCTGACATAGGACCTGTCAGTCAGAACGGAAGTCGGTCGTAAGTCGACGACCAAGTGTACCAGGAATCTTCTTGGGGGCAACGGGCGGCCAGCGCGTAAGGCTGATAACCTTATCGACATTTATGAGCCTATTATCTGGAAAATGTGCCAGCCTCGACGTCTCACAAACCTATGGGCCTCCACGGCCTGTTACAGGGATACCTTTACCTTGTTACCTTTACAAATGCTATAGTACATCTGCCTTAGGAATGAGGATGGGTCATCGTCAGGTAGTGACGTAAACAGTTATGTCATAATTTAAAAGTTTTTTTATTGCTAGTGGGGTGGGACTAAGTCCCTTGTACTGCGTCCACTTCTGGCCTATTGTACCAGCCCCAGATGATAGGTGAGGGTGATTGTGGAGCAATGAATGAAGATTGGCAGGGGAGACCGAAGTACTCGGAGAAAACCTACCCCAGCGCCACTTTGTCCACCACAAATCCCACTTGACCAGACCCGGGATCGAACCCGGGCCGCCGCGGTGGGAAGCCAGCGACCAACAGCTTGAGCTATGGCGCGGCCTCATTTAAAAGTTACTAGATTATATTTTGAACATATGTAGATGTTAGTACGCCAATGGAAAATTCGTACATATTTTCGTGGGATTTTTGTTCCGTAAGGTTGCCTACACATGTTGTGACGTAAGTTGGAGGAGCTGAATATGGACACAGATTATGTGTATAAGAACGTGACGTAACAATGACGTGGCAGAATCAACGACTTTGTTTCCCCATTAGAAAGCAGAGGCTCAATAGCAAATGTCCGAGCCGTCCGAGCGCGCAGGGTGGAGGGAGGGTAAGGGAGCCCTGGGGAAGCGTACCCTACAAAATTGATAACACAGAACTCGAAAGAAGAGGAGACGAGAAAGCTTGCTCTCGGTCCCGCATTACAGCGGTACGAGTAACTTTACTGTAGCAGAGACATCTTTGTGTCTTTTCATCAACTAACGTCTCATTATTATTCTTGATTTCGTATCGTTCCTGGAGGCGTTCCGTATGTCCTAACGTTTTCTTGGTTTCGGTGTTGTTTTGGTTTATATTTACTCTTACTGCAGCCCTTCTGTTCAGATGGGTTGATCATTTTAATGTGTTCATCTGCGTTAATTTATAGGGCCGCGCCATAGCTCAAGCAGTTAGTCGCTGCCTTCCCACCGCGGCGGCCCGGGTTCGATCCCGGGTCTGGTCAAGTGGGATTTGTGGTGGACAAAGTGGCGCTGGGGCAGGCTTTCTCCGAGTACTTCGGTTTCCCCTGCCAATCTTCATTCCACCAATTGCTCCACAATCACCCTCACCTATCATCTGGGGCTGGTACAATAGGCCAGAAGTGGCCGCAGTGCAAGGGACTTAGTCCCACCCCACTAGCAATAAAAAAAATAATTAGGTGAATCTTCTGTGCTCACTGAAGTAACATGTTCGGAGCAACCCTTGGCCATCAGAAGCGCTTGCAAGGCCTCGAGGACCAACCGCTGTCGTCGCAAATGCCACCGTCACATTTCCGCCATTTCTGTCACTCATGTTTAGAAGAGATAGCACTTTTTTCCCTCCAGGCATTTGTATGTATTTGTTGGAGCACGTACTCTTTATGTCTTATTTTGAATGTGTCTCCCATCCCACCTCTTTCCTATTTGGAATCTCCTTTGTTTCCAGGCTCACAATGAGACATCTGCGGTGGTTTTAATTTGCATGTTAAGAACGAACATTCTTTGCGACCCACTTCCCTCCCTCAACCTTGCGCCAGTTATGCAGCCCGAAGTACAGAGAACTGGATTGCCACTGAATTATTTCGTCTCCGCGTGACAGCAACAGCGTTGAAGGAAGCAAGAACGTAACGGGGTACACCATTGGAGTACACTGTGCGTAGCTGGCAGTCTCCATGGAAACACGATCCTTCTTAGGAAGCTGATAGTTGTTCACTCAGTTAGGACATTCCGTTGTTCATAACTGTGTTCACAAAAACCTGCGACTGGCTCTTATCCTGAGTCAAATTAATCCAATCCATATGCTCCAATCTTTTTCCTTAACTTTATAAACACCAAACCCCACCTTAGTACTGTCCGATATGCCAAGGGTGTTTGAAGATAAATTCGGTAATCTTGTAAGACTTACCGTCTCTCTGGTCTAGTGGTCGAAGTTCTTAGCTACAGATCCATAGGTCCGGGTTCGATTCCCGGCACTACCAGATTTTCTGAAAAGTACTGGGTCTGGAACGGGGTCCACCCAGCCTCGTGATGATAATTGAGGAGCTATTTCAAGGAAATAGCGGCTCCGGTCTAGAAAACCGAGATTAACCTCCGTGGGGATCCGTTGCGCTGATTACGCCACATCCTCTATCCGCTAAAGTTGGCACTAACTACCCCGATAAGCGACGGTCGGTTGGTCGGTATAGTTCGCTTGCGGGCTAAAACCACGGAGTTTATATTTTATCCTGTAATACTTTTTTTCAGACGACGTTTAAACAACAGTAGATGTGTTCAGTGTCAAAGCTCCTTCTTTACCTAAGTCAAGGTACATGGCATCTTATGCCATCTAGTGACAGAAATTGTATACTAATTGGCAAATAATGGACCGGTTACTTCGGCTATGACGGTTTTGATGCAAGTACCGAGAGCCGACCTACTCGGTACATGGCATGCAAAGTTCTGTGATCTATTTTACTTAACATTGTCTGCGCCTAGTGTTATTAGTTGCCTCATTTCTTCAGGTTAACATACCAGAACTTCTTACTTCTTGTACTAGTAACAAATTATTAATTTAACTTAATATATACATCGGAAAACAAAGTGTCTGAGATTTAATAGACGAAATACTGCGTAAAACTTTATCACTTTTTAGTTTGTTCTGATTTAGAAGTCAGTTCTGCATATAAACCTTATTATGACACAAAATATAAAGGGATAGCAACTACGCATACAATCTAAGAAAAAGTAACAAACTTTAACTTTAAAAGAAAATAAGAAACCGACTTTAATTTCTTCTCCACGTAGAGAAGTATAAGACGCAAAATGAAATAAGTAACAGGGTTATACCTCTCGGAAGGTGGGGGTAAGAAGAAAAAAAAGAAAAGAGATATATTTAAAACAAAAAAGCAATAATGGAAGACTAAACCAGCTCCTCCTAGAACACCTGCTCTCTCGGCTGTTTCTCTGGGGGCCGTGCCGCGCCGCCTCTGCCTCTGTCCGTCCTGTGTTTTCGATTTATACGGTGATCCTCTTAACACCCGGAGTTCGCCCGCAAATCCCGTACCCGCCAGACAATAATGGCGACCATATTTTTCTTTCCCACTAAGCCAATGGTATATGCGGTTAACCATTATACAAAGTAGCTTCTGTAGGTTGATACAGTCTGCCTTGTTTATAATACTGGCATGTCTGTCTCTCTCTCTGCACAAGAGAGTTGTACGATAATGGAAAATACTTCAAAATGAAGTTGGCTTATTGGACCAGTTAGTGTACCCATCCAAGTTTCTTGCGACGCGCATAAGCATATGCGCTTGCTGGAGGAAATATTTGATCCAATTATTTTTATTGCGACTGAAGCCTAGTCTGCGTTAGGTTCACTACGTAATATGTTTTACGTACCACAGTAGACTTTACTGGATGCGCAATTGTGGTATTGTTTTGAATGATAGTGATTTATTAGCGTTATTTTATCTATGTACGTAAGTTGAGATATTTAATTTATAATTCGGCTTTATGTACTCATATTAATTATCTCAGAATATTTAATATGAATTGGATATAGTAAGCAAAAAGTAAAAGTAAAGGTATGCCTGTAACAGGCCGTGGAGGCCCATAGGGTTCTGAGATGTTGAGGTTCCCATATTTTCTCTAGAAATTCGGCTCATAGATGGCGGTGAGGTTGTCAGCCTTACGCGCCGGCCGCGCTTTACTCCCAAGGATATTCCTAGTACTCATTTCTGTTAGAGGCTGAGTCGACCCCAGGGCCATAGTGCGGCTGGAAGGATTAGGTCAATTGAAAAAAATCCAATGACCTCATAGAGATTTGAACCCACTATGCTTGTGCCATAGTGCCTCAACCATATATCGTTTATTTGAAGAAAATGCGAGGCTATAATTAACCTCAATTACCTCAATTGACAATATTTCGTAGATCCTCGGTCTGAACCACTCAGTATGACTGCTAACAACTCAAACGCTTGCGCATTCTGCTTCACAGTTTTTTCATTTATCAGTAATCTGTCAGACGACAGGTCCACAGTCTCTCCCAAAACAGTTTCTCCACTTAATGCGATCTAGGGATTTCTCCTCCTCCAGCATCTTCTTACGTCTTCTGGTTCGCATACATGGTGTCTCTGTGTTTGGAAAGAGACTATCCAGGAAAAGTGATAATGTGGTAGTTTATCCATTTGCTTTCCACATCGCAGTACAGCAGCCGTTCAAACCACTCTGGTCACGCCTGTTGCTATACGAACTTGAACCATCTCGAGCATCATTTGCTCTGTGCTTCAAGTCGCTACTGATGACGCTGCTTCCGGCATCAGTTTTTGGTTTTTGGTGTCCCTCTTCGTCTGATGCCTACCCTTTGATCTGTCCAGCAAGGGAGGCCCTGCCAGTAGTTACGCTACCGCTGGTACCTCTCGTTGGTGCTTCCACCTTATCGTGGTGAGGGGGTTTGAGTATGCCAAGGACCCTGAGAGCTTCACAGTTATGGCCTCCCATTTTGACTCTTCTATATAATATCCTAGGTCTGTCAGTAATCGTCCAGCCTGTAGCCTAATCACTATGGCGACTGAGGTATCCATGTTCTGTGATAGGCCTGTAATTGCTTCAAAGTGGAAGATACAGTATCTCTTTGCTGTGTTGTCTTAGTTATTGACGCTGATCATTCTGAGCCCTTATTTATTTTGATGATTATAGATGACCATGAAATTTATTTCTAATTAATTCTCGGTAATTTAAATTTCAAAAGTCTTATGTTTCGATATTACTGGAAATGTATCGTGATCTATAATATCGTATTTCATCGTCTGGGACGTGCAATACGGTGTTTATGTTGAAAATTTCTAGATTCTGGCAGAAACAAGAAGTCCGGAGTTATGACATTTACGATCAGTCATAAATTTAGCTCGGGTACAGGGAACCGGACGCGCCTAAAAGGACAGGTCAGAGCTTGTTACAATTGCCTGTGAATGAGGGCCAGTATGATTGGGTTGCCTCGTTCAAGCTTCCTACGGAAGATGGGATGAAAATGTATATGTCAACACCATCTTTCGAATTCCCGGCGTGGGGGTGCAAGCCATTCCACAAAAGGAGAGACTTTCACAATATTCCGAACTGAACGGACGTGACCCTTGCACGCTCCGAGACATAGCTAGCCGATAGTGTAACGCTGTAACTTAAAGCTAAGAATACATTAATTTAACAGTGTGGTGAATTAGCAGGTGAATAAACGTCAATTGGCTCAACTCTCAGAAAAACGCTTTCTTCGGCATCGCTACCCTGAGACTCATGCAAACCGACCCAGCTAGTTTCCCGTACCTATACCGATCTTCCTTAGTTTGATCTGTGAGGACAACTTCCAGTAGCCATCATACACTGTCCTAAGGTAGAAACAGGTGTAGCAGGGATAGCACCATTCCGACTGCGCCGATACAAGCAAAGGCGGGTTGGAAAAGAGCGGTGTTAATATGTCCTGTAGCTGCTACATTTTGCTCACGTGATAAATGGCCGCCCAGTCTTACATCCTTCTGTTGTACGCAGCCGAGAGAAATTGTGGAAACGGCGGAACTGACCAGAATTTCGTTATTGGCTGATGTGTGGAAACGGGGAATTGTTTTCCCATTATACGCGATGGGTAGCGTAAACGGGATAGCCTATCCTCACGGGGCAGAGATGTGCAAGTTATCCCAAACGTGCTCCAGGGTACCAATTGAGATCATGTGTTCTTGTATTTCTGAAACTCTGTTTTTTGTGGGATATTTTATTTTCGGTGGCTAGAACTTCAGTTTTTTTCCGGAGATAGTTTTCAAATTTTACCTGATGATGGAAGCAGAGTCTATTATCGAAACGACATATTTTAAACCAGAACAATACAATGGAAAATGATCTACAGGTGCATTAGTTTAATAATGCACTGTAACCTAAATTCCCATTGTTAGGCAACGGCTCGATAATGAAGTTACCGCGAAGACACATTCGTGGTAAACAACTCGTTGGGTAACGCGTACAACAATACGCTACAAGAATGTGAGGTGTTTTCTATGTGGCCCGTGCGGAGGCTATACAACACGCGTCAGTTTGTAGCGAGTTCAGTTGAGAGGACTGGTTCAGAGTCAGCTGTCGGTAGGAGAGAGCCAGGGGAAGATATAATAATAGAAGATAATAGTGCCAACTTTTGCTGATAGAGGGTGTCACGTGGTCAGCGCAACGAATTCACATGGCCGTTAATCTCGGTTTTCTAGACCGGAAGTAATTTGCCAATTGCTTTTTAATTTCTTGGAGTGGGTGTGAGACTGAGTCGATTTGGGACGTCGGCCACTTCTTGCCTATTGTACCAGCCCCAGATGATAGGTGAGGGTGATTGTGGAGCAGTTGATAAAATGAGAATTGGTTGAGAAAACCGAAGTACTCGGAGAAAACCTGCCCCTGCACCACTTTGTCCACCACAAATCCCACATTACCTGACCTGAAATCGAACCCGGTGTTCCGCTGTGGGGAAACCCGGCGACTAACGGCACGACCTTGTTATCGTTGGTACTGCAACGTTTTATATGATTCTCTTGAAGTAATCGCCGGAAGCAATTATGCTTCAAAACTAACAGCGAACAGATGAAACTCCGAGGGGGTTCAACATCCATCTCTTTAATAAGTTATATTTAACCCGAAAAGTTTATAAGAAGTTTATATAAAAATCTTCAATATATCCCACCCTTCTCCGCTGAAATTAGGAATGCTAATTCATTTGATTTGACTTCCAAAATAACAGCAAAATATATTACAAGAAACGAGAAGCGAGAATACCAACCCCCTATCAAGCTTACACATCCCCGAACTGCCCCTAAGTTACAGCTTGTGCATTGTGCATCTCTTTAACAGATCTAAGCCCCTGTAGTCGGCAGAAACCCCTCCTTGCAGATGCTACGTTCTGCACTGAGTAATCAGGATAAGGGGTGAGTCTGAAAGCTGTTCTCTCTGAATAGAAGAATATTAATTTTACAGGAAAAGTTCTTAACATGAAGAAAACACATTCTACAAGTATTTTGTTTTTGGATATTATCCATCGTCTTGTCTGTTTTTCCTGTTTCTTTTTCAAAACACAACGTTTCGGAGACTAGAATCTGACCCCTTCCTCAGGTGAAACCTACTCAGTTGGGTCCAATAGATAAATCTATCCCCTATCTCCGGACACCTGTGCCAGTTTCAAGAAGGGGTTCATAAACCAAACACAACACAAACCAATATTCAATAACTGAATATTTTCTTAGCTCTCGCAGGCGGTTTAGTTGTGCTTGGTTTATGAACCCATTCTTGAAGCTGGCACAGGTGTCCGGAGATAGGGGATAGCTCTATCTATTGGGCCCAACTGAGTAGGTTTCACCTGAGGCCGGGGTCGGAACCCAGTCTCCGAAACGTTGTGTTTCGAAAAAGAAACATGATGTTTTTTTTAAAAAAGACAAAACGATGGATAATATCCAAAAACATAATACTTGTAGCGATATACTATCGTCACAAACTTTTAAAACAGACTTTGTTTTTCTTTTATTTATGAAATAATGATTTCGCTTGTCTGAACTAAACATAAAGAAGAATTTTAGTGCTGGGTACCACGTCTATAGGAGGCAAGAATTTCCCAACTTTTGGCTTTTACAAAATTGTGTAAGCGGCAAAATATAACGGGCTCCAGCGTAAGCAAACATTTACACGTCTGTCCGTAGAAGTATTCCCGTATGAAATAGTAATATAACCGTGAGATAACATATCTTAAATTACGAATTTTTGGGTTACCATGGCAACAAATTTTCGAGTATTCGGACGTAAGTTACATAATAGGTTATCATCGAACGAACGGCATTTTATTGAAATGTATCGTATCTATTCTGTGGGTCCTGATAATAATTCTGATGTGGATATGTGAAGCTTAATGTACTGTATACAGGAGACTGTTCATTATTGAATATTTTTGGGAGATGGCGTTAAACGTCAGCCTCAACACCTCATTTCGCAAACATATAGGTCCGGAAAGGATTATGGGAGAGAGAATTTGAAATTAAGAGCACGAGGGCTTCATCTGTATAGCAAATGAGAATTCGGGTTGAATTCTCAACATGTGTATCCTGTTTCCCCTCTCCTCTGTCTCCCACTTTGGAGCACAAGGCTGATTTCTCAGCTTCATGATCATTTCACAGACGGTAGGACTCCTTGGACAGGTGATCAGCTCGTCGCAAGGCCTCTGCCTAAACACAGGACAACACGAACACAGAACAAACGCATACACATACAGAACATCTATTCCTTGTTTGGGATTCGAACCCACGATCCCGGCTTTCGAGCGAGCGAAGACAGTGCATGCATTAGGGCCCCCATACACACAGTTTGGCCTCCAATTCGGCCTGCACAGTTGAAGACTGAAAGGCAAAACTGACGTGTGTGGTGCGGCCGGCCGGCCGGCCAATCGTTTGGACTGTTGGCCTGTGGGAAACCCATCAGTCCATCAGTTCTACCTGCAGGATCGTAGCACGTGACGTGTGTGACCCAACATTATAGGCTGGAAGACCGTGATTGTGGCATGAAGCCTGGCGCTGTATCTGGGCGTGTATGGGGAGGAAAGGGAGGGGGTAAACTGTGAAAGTTTTGTCTGTAAGGTCGACCGGAAGGCCAAACTGTGTGTGTATGGGGGACCTTAGACTGCGCGGCTACTGTGACCTGCTTCAACCGGCGTTACACTAGTTAAATATGAACGTAGGCTGGACCATAGCTCGGGCTGTAACGCTCTGGGGTTCATCCCCAGGTGAGTTCATGTAAGAATTGCGGTGGAAGAAATGTCACTGGACCAGAGTTTTCTTCCCTTTTCTGCCCTGAACACCTCGTCCTCCTTCACTTGTTCACTCTAATTATACTTGGAGAAGAGTACAAGTTATGAAGCTCCTCATTATGCAGTTTTCTCCAACCTCCTGTCACTCCATCACTCTTCGGTCCAAATATTCTCCTCAACACCCCCTTCTCAAACACCCTCAGTCTATGTTCCTCCCTTAATGTCAGAGACCAAGTTTCACATCCATACAGAACCACAGGCAAAATTATAATTTTGTGTATTCTAATTTTTATGTTTTTGGACAGCAGATAAGACGACAAAAGATATTGGACTGAAAGTAATCCTACCACCCCTCTTAAAAACTTTTCTGCTTAATATTAAACAATTAAATATTTGATTCCACTTCAGTAGACCTTCCAGCTGCACTGTGGGTTGTAGTGCAGTGCCTTCAGGAACCGACCTATCGCGTGCCCTAACACGAAGTATAGGGCGTGTTGTAGTGATCAGACAGTTTGGGTTATCTCTGAAATGCATACACGTGGCAAGTGGTTCTACTTACCGGGCCTCAATATGTCGTTCCTATAAGATACTGAATTTCATAATGCACTTTAAAAACAGATCGACTTTTGCGGGTGTCTCTGTTCAAAAGTGACACATGTCCAATTGGAATTAACGTATGATCGGCGTATACGGGAGGTGATACCGCCTAAAAACTTATTAACTAGTTAATTTTTTTTAGTCTTAGTTGGTTTTTTATTGCTAGTGGGGTGGGACTAAATCCCTTGTACTGCGGCCACTTCTGGCCTATTGTACCAGCCCCAGATGATAGGTGAGGGTGATTGTGGAGCAATTGGTGGAATGAAGATTGGCAGGGGAAACCGAAGTGCTCGGAGACAACCTGAACCAGCGCCACTTTGTCCACCACAAATCCCACTTGACCAGACCCGGGATCGAACCCGGGCCGCGGCGGTGGGAAGACAGCGACTAACCGCTTGAGCTATGGCGCGGCCGTTAGTTGGGTTAGGTGATAATGAGTACACGTCGTCCACTATTTGACCTATTGTACCACTCCTGATGATGAACGTGGAGCAGTCGGTAGAATGGGAATTGGTAGAGGAAATCGATGTACCCTTAGAACACCTGCCACATTGCCACTTTTTTTTCCTAGGCACTCCAGCCCCAGTGGGCCTAGGCCTACCTCCATGAACTTCTCCGTTCATTTCGGTTTTTCTTGATCTTACACATTCGGTAGGACTCCTTGGGCGGGTGATCAGCTCGTCTCAAGGCCTCTACCTGTACACAAACACAGAAAAACGCACACACACACTAAACATCCATGTCCTGAGTGGGATTCGAACCCACGATCCCGGCTTTCAAGCGAGCGAAGACAGTACATGCCTTAGACCGCTCGGCTACCGTGACCGGCACAATGCCATTTTGTCCACAACAAATCCCATATGACCTGACCTGGGCTCGAATACGGGGCGCCGCGGTGGGAAGCCGGCCTCTCTCCACTCACACACTACACTTTAGCCCATGATGTAACAGTATGCTTAAGGCGGCCTCCGTAGTCTAGAGGTAACGTTCCCACCTCATGACTCGTAGTACGCGGGCTCAAATACCCGGCGGAGGTCGTCGAATTTTTAAGGGCGGAAAAATTCGGGGAACAAGTCCTCAGGGAGGAACTTTAAGCCGTGGGTCCCGTGTCGTAGCTTTACGGCACGTAAAAGAACCTCATATCTCCAAAGCTGGTCACTGAGCCAAATTACGGACGTTTCCCGCCCAACAGCAGTCTCTAATACCTCTGGTAGATGGGGGAAGCATTATAGATACCTCTCAGCTAGTAGAGCCGGTCTCGCTGGCTGGGTGGGACTGATGGTAAGCACCAATACCGGTAGGATATAGAGACTGGTAGAATATCATAGAGGGAAGCACAATAGATCAAACTGGTCGCGGTGCATGGGGAAACCCACCCTCTTTAAATAACTAACTGACTAACAGTATGCTTAAATACAGTGCTAAAACTACCAAACCGACTGACTCCATGGAGCGATGCCCTTGAGAAGGCGAAACATGCTGAGCCCATTTTCTGATTACCTGGAACAGAATGTACTTTGTGTGTAATGTTCTCTATTGTTCCATGCAGAACGATATTACAGAACAAGTTTTTCTAGAGATAACACCCTAGACTTTTAATCGGAAGGTGCTTGGTTCGAATCTCAGCCGTGATACTATCTCTGTTGCGCTTTCCATAGTTCACTTTTATCACCACAGATGAATGGCGGTATAGTACATGGAGTAGCCCACGACCGCTTCCTTGCTTCAATCCCAACATCTAGAAAACGTCGTTAGAAAAGTGACGCAGTACTGTTTCGTATGGAACAGAACTTACCCCGTTTTTACTTCAATTCGTGAAGTTCTTAACACGAAAGAATGCTAAATTAGATCGCACACTGTTTTACTTCAACATGTGAAGTGCTTTACATAAGCGAATAGGAAGAGGAAACTTCAACCGTTGTCACGTGACTGTATTAAATAGCTAAACACACAGCGCGTGCCTTCCAGTCTTTATCTTTCAATTTATAGTTATTAAAACGTGTGATTTGACGTCAGAATTCTTGCGTCGGGGAGCAGTAGTGTTGGGCTAGGCTTATCTGAGTTACCCAGGTGTGTGAAGTAAGCCCCGAGCTATTTGACTTAACTTTTTTACTCCGCTGAAAATTTTCCCTCTCCGTTCCACTGCATCCCACACACTATTAGCTAATCGCAGTTTTTCCTCTCTCTTTCACTGCCTCTCTTCCACCCATCGTTCATCCCATATCTGTACATGAACCAAAAGCAACAGCAACAACACACAAATGAAATAATAAACAGAAAACAAAACTGAACAGTCGAGGAGTCGGAGTTCGAGTCCCGGTAGGGGCAAGAATTTCCTCTTGTCCATGTCATCTAGACGGGCTCTGGGGTCCACCCAACCTCCTATCCAATTGGTACCGGGGGCTCTTTCCCAGGGGTAAAGCGACCGGAGCGTGAAGCTGACTGCTCACCTGCAATTAGTACCGAGACCAAGAAGACGTGGATCTATACGTCTGTTCCCCATACGCATTCATGGCGTAGTACTTAATTAGTTAAGCAGGGGGACAGCTTTACCTAAGTTTTCAGCAAACCAGTCTTTCATAATTAGTTCTGTAATGGCGGAACGCTCTATTTTATAAATTTATATTTCTCCATATTAACATTATTTCTGAAAAGAAGTTTAATATTACTACTTCAGCGGAAGGAAATTTTTATTTTATGATATGTTTCGAGTTGTACCTGATTTATTAGTGGCAGGATAGCTTAGTCGGCACAAGGATGGGCACAGAGCTGGACGGTCGAAGAATCGGAGTTCGATCCCCGGCAGAAGCAAAAAATCTTTCTTTTCACCACAGGGTTCAGACGGGCTCTGGGGCTCACCCTGCCTCCTATCTAAAATATGCTGGAAGCAAAGCGACGAGGGAGTGAAGCTGACCACTGACCTCCATCCGGTGCCGAGTTTATTAAGAACGAGTGAAACTTCAAAAAAAATAAAAACGAACACCGTGGTATGTAGTCCACAAACGAACTATACCGACCGAGTGACCGCCGCTTGTCGGCGAAGTTAGTGCCAACTTTTGCGGATAGAGGGTGTCAAGTGGTCAGCGGAACGGATGCCCAGGTCCGTTAATTTCAGTGTTCTAGACCTGAGCCATTATCTCCTTGAAATAGCTCCTCAATTATCCTCACGTGACTGAGTAGACTCCGTTCCAGACCCATTATTTCTCAAAAAATCTGAACGAACCCGGGACCTCTGGATCTGTAGCCAGGAACTCTGACCACTAGACCACAGAGACGGTCGTGAAACATCTGAGAAAGTACGTCACAACTCTAGTAGACAAACTAACGGGAGAGAAATCATGTGTGCTCACTCCGTTAGGGCGATATTGGTTCCTATTGTGTCAATAAAATAGACTAAATTAAATTTCTAATGATGACGTAACGACTTACGTCACTATCTGATGATGGCGAATGCTCAGAAATATTTTAGACACAATAATATTCGTTGATGAGTTTTGCTGTGTAATGTCCTTCATCTGCGTGTTTATTCCTCTCACTAGCCTTCAGATATTCTCCTCAGCGCTCCATCGCCTATCGCTAGACGCTCTAAATGCCTTCTCTTACCTGTAATTTCCACCGTATCGGCCTTTTCTAAAGAATCCTTCTCCCGGTAGCTGCTGCCGCCACTGGGCTATTAGCGCAATCTCCATCCTCATTACAAGGCATGCAACTTCTTCTAGACCAGACACCTGAGCCCCTCCTACATTGTAACGTATGGGTATTGCTTTTACCCTTGACCCTTTCTTCCGTGGACAGTACTGGACCTGATATGTAACCTTAACGCAGGCTAGTCTAAGTATCATAACAATTTCCATATGGAATTTGTGACTAGAAATTAGTGTAGACATTAATGGTCTTGCAGGAGAAAGCCTGTCTTTCCTTCCTATGAAATGGTAAAGAGGAGGGCATTGTTGTGAATAATTGAAGAATATGTTGTGGCGTGCCCCCGAAAAGTCAGGCGATAAGACGTCCACTGACAGGCAACGGCTGCGATAAGGTTGTATACTTTGGTGGAAACGCAGTACCAGCAGACCGTTCCATAGGAATCGCCAAACAGCACATGCCTTTCCCCGGAAATGGAAGGAGACCCAAGGAAACGAATACTACCAGCGGATAAAACGGAACCCATAAACATGGTGCGCTCTATTCAGTCCGAGTGTACGTTATGGAAGTGTAGCTCCGACTAGAGAAGCCAGCTCGCATCCGGCAAAGGGCAGAAGACACTTCACCGAGATCAGCGGTGTAAGTAACTGTGATAGTGAAGTTGTGAATAATTGAAAGTGTGCGTGTAAAGGGATTGTCTAAGCCAATCTTAGCCAATTCCGAGACCCGCTTGAATTTACTTGTCGCGTCACATAGACAACACGCGACAATATTAAAACGCAATAGAAATATTATGTTTCTGGACATTATCCATCGTCCTCTTTTTTGTTTCTTTAGGTTTAGGCCCATATTAATTACGTAATAAGATATGAAATTTGTGAAGATTGTACAGTGACACAAATATTACGCTGTATACAGTACAGCAGTAGTAGCAATACGCCGTGTCCTCATACGAGCTGCAAAGTCCATTAATGTTGACGGTGGAATTTTGGAAAATGTATTATACTAGGACCACCTCTGTGGTCTAGTGGTGTGCGTTCCTGGCCACAGATCCAGAGGTCCGGGTTCGATTCCCAATGCTACCAGATTTTTTCTGAGAAGTAGTGAGTCTGAAATGGGGTCCACTCAGCCTCGTGATGATAATTGAGGAGCTATTTCACGGAAACAGCGGCTCCGGTCTAGAAAACCGAAATTAACGGCTGTGGGCATTCGTTGCGCTGACCACGCGGCACCCTCTATCCACAAAAGTTGGCATTAATCTTCGCCGACAAGCGGCGGTCCTCGGTTGGTATAGTTCGCTTGCAGACTAAAATCACGAAGTTTTTATTATGCTAGGTAAACTGTACCAACTTTGTCACCTGAACAATAAACACCGTCATTAGAAACAGTACGTAATGTCTCTTTCTTATCAACAGTTTTGGAACTGTACAGTGAAATAGCTGTATCTCGGAAACCGTTCGGAATAGGACACAGTTACATATATAATTTCTTGCTTAGAATGACCGATATTATGACCTCCGAGAATAGCGGCCTCTCTCTTGGGACACTCTGTATATTCTGTATAACTCGCCAGTGCATCCAATCGGTTTACATGGAAAATTTACGCTAAGCACACGGCACAATAATTGTAAATAAAACGCGTACCTGAAGATGGCTATGTCGTCCTCCACAGCAAGCTCCACCTGCTGGAAATCGTGTTGTGGTAGCAGGAATATGATTAATATTATCTATGCTGAGAATGCAGACTTCACAATTCAGGTACCAATAAGAAGAAAATAATTGAAATCTTGTAATTTGGACGTGAGATAAGTAATTTGAGTTTGAGGTCCTGAGAGCAGTGACTATGCTGGTTGTAACGCCACTTACTTCGAATTAGCATATTTCCTCCATCTTCAAGGTCGTAAAAAAAGCCAAACAAGGGAGCAGTGCGAAGCAAGCAACATGCCCACTCGCTGTGCTTGTTGTTTACTTGACATTTTCCACCCTGAATATGGAAGCAGTACGTTCATCCGAAACAGACTACTCTGCGTCACAGCACAAGATGGCTGTATTCATCTTTGCAGATTTCTTTGAAAGACCGAACTGTAACAGATCTTCTAAGATATGTTTATGTAGATAAGCGCCTCGTTTAGAAATGATTTACTTTCTCCTTAATGAAGATTGGTTTCTGTTATTTACAGGGCCATGACCGGAGCGGAAGCCATTGAGCCGCTAGCAACCACCTGCTGCTTACCTGCCTCCTGGGTGGAGGAGGCGGCGCGGCTTCAGGTAATGCGGTCTGACCATTACAATATTTTAACTTAGCAAGTAGCTCAGAAGTAGGAGCCATTACTGCAAGCTGTGGCCCTCAGCTTTCCCAGCTCTTTTAATGCCATGTTTATGGATGGATCAGGGTTTGTAATGTAGTCTGATGAGCTTGAGAAATATCCTGTCAGAATTGGTTCATGAACAGAAATTTATAGTATTTTATTTACACATTCTGTGTCTAGAACATATTTTAGATTGCATTACCATCGGATAGTAATCTCGACCATCGCCCCATCGTCAGAAAGTTACAGCACACGGCGTCAGCCCACTCACCGTGCCGGAGATATCGTTGTACACATTGGATTTTTGTTCGATACGGTTTCTTACTGCTGTTGTGACGTATCCTCACATTTGTTCTGGACAGAGTGTACTCAGTCAGTCAGTCAGTCAATCAGCCATTCGAGTGTCTGACTGGACGAACAGTAAATGTATTAACGAATTGGTTGGGCCTCTCGACCGTTTGTCCCTGTCTGTGGCCCCAGTGATGTGGCCAGCATACGTCAGGGACGAAGGAAATTCCTGGGGAAGAAGACGACGTGTACAGATGGCCTTCATATCTTCTTGTTTTCCCAGACTCTTGTCTCTCTAGCCATCTCAGCAGCTTCTAATGCAGGAGTTAGGGATGTCAGAACTATACATCCATACCGCCCTTCACCTCCATGGCTTCGTCCTTAATTAATTAAACTTAAGAGTAATTTTACTTTTTTTTTACCTAGACTCTACTTGTGTTATAATTAGAATGATCAAGTCAAGGAGGATGAGGTGGGCAGGGTATGTAACACGAATGGGAGAAGAAGAATGCGTATAGGATAATGGTGGGAAAGCCAGAAGGAAAGAGACCACCGGGAATACCAAGACCTATGTTGTTGGACAATATTAAAATGGACCTTAGAGAGGTAAGATAGGATGGTATGAATTTGATTTATCTGGCTCAGGATAGGGACCAGTGGAGGGCTCTTGTGAACACGGTAATGAACCTTCGGGTTCCATAAAATGCTGGGAAATTCTTGAGTAGCTGCAGAATTGGCGGCTCCTCCAGAAGGGCTCAGCTCCATGAGTGAGTAAGTAAGAGGCTACTTGTGGCTAAGTCAGTATAAATTCATCACTATATTGTGTCAAAAATATCTTTACGGCTTCCTATTCTTTAATATCCTGAGCGAGGAGTTTCGTGATTTTGCTCAGTCCCCGCAGACACACGCCACAAATAGCATCTCGACTGGGTGACAGCCACTTCATTAATCATCCAACCACTGGAAGCTATGTAGTCTAGCTACTGACAATGTTCACACTCTTTATGGAATGATATAAATTAAGATATTTTTTATTGCTAGTGGGGTGGGACTAAGTCCCTTGTACTGCGGCCACTTCTGGCCTATTGTACCAGCCCCAGATGATAGGTGAGGGTGACTGTGGAGCAATTGGTGGAATGAAGATCGGCAGGGGAAACCGAAGTACTCGGAGAAAACTTGCCCCAGCGCCACTTTGTCCACCACAGATCCCACTTGACCAGACCCGGGATCGAACCCGGGCCATCGCGGTGGGAAGCCAGCGACTAACCGCTTGAGCTACGGCGCGGCCTAAATTAAGATAACTTGAAGTTAATCAACGTAATGAGTTAGGTGAGATGTGCATAAAGAGTTACATGTTTCTGTGATCCCGGTTTTAGCGTGTAAATCGTTGCACCATTGACCAGCCCGTACGTGTGATCTGCTGAGTTCAGTCGAACTATGTAACACGTTTCAGCAATATATACATAGCGCTAGCAAATGTGTATGTGTGTGGGTGGGAGTCCCGGGGCTGCCGAGCAGTCATTTATAAACGTCCCGGACAGCAGACAGGCTCGTCTCATCTGTTACAACGCTACAACTTCACTCAATATCGCTCCCCCTTCAAGACATATAGTTGTAGTCCCCAAGATGGTTCCACTTCACATTTCTCTCTATGTATTGTTTCATATTTTAAAGAAATGTATTTAGAGGAAAGATATAAATAGGAAAATCAGTAGAACATAATGTAGAGGAAAGGCGTGTCTGCGCTATGGACATTTTCACAGGAAACAATTTCACAGATTACCACGATAAGCGTTAGAATGGGGTCCAGTAGGGACTAGAGATGCAACACGCTTCAACGCGTTTGTAATGACGAAACAAATGAAAGCTTGAAAAAAAAACAGTCTTCTGGGATGTGACACCTTGTATATGTGGTGTTAACCGACGTTTCGGAGGAACGTATCGCCTCCATCTTCAGGGTAGAAGGAAAAATAAGAAAATCCGCAAGCGAAGAGACCGTCAGAACCGGTAACGTCGGTTAACACCACATATACACGGTGCCAAATCCCAGAAGACTGCTTTCTTCATAGTCACCGCCGTGAAAGCCTCAAATCTTACAGAGATGCAAGGTGTTTTCTGTGGGACAGGAATTGAATNAGCTTGTCTCAGAAAATTAGCTGAAAATCGCAAAGGATGGAATCTTGAGGCAAGAAATATCTAAAATTATCTCACCGCTATCTGTGAGGCGATTATCTAGAGAACATTTGGGAGCCTCGACGTTCCATAACCCTATGGGCCTTCACGGTCTGATACAGGGATAGCTTTACCTTTTACCATGACATGGTTGAGAATGGAATGATAGGACAATATTAAAAATATCTTTCGGAAATAGGTTTTAAGGAAGTGAATAAATTGTGTTGTGTGAGGGTAATTCCGATCCGATGTGAGGCACTGTTACTAGTAATATTGAAGTTTTAAATATGTCATATATTAACAGAGAGATGACGTAGCTGCTGAGTTGCGATATTGTAACGATCGATGTTTTTGAAACAGTTAGTGAAGGCGTTTTAATTAACGTCTAACACATACCACATCCATCTTCCTCTATTGAATTCACGAATATTGCACTCATTTCGTTTTGTAAGTACTTCCTCTCCTGTATTTAATTCAATACATGACCAATCTTGCTGAGAAGCGCATCCTTCACAATGGAAAGTAGTGAAGAGACCGGATTACTTCGAGGATTGCCAACTTAATAGAAAATGTTATAATTTTTTACTTTCTCATGTACGTAATATGAGAACTTATTGTAATTATGAAGAAATCTATCTGGAAATTTTGATGGATTTGCGCGTTTTCAGCGTCCCTGAATACGAAATAAAAAAATGCCTTTAGTATGAAGTTTGTATTTATGCGATGACCGCGAGATAGGCTTATATGCCAGAGACGTTTCTAGGCGACGGCTCGGTAAACACGTTCCAGCAGCAACGAATCGACACGCAACAATAGAAGTACTTTTAGAAACAGAGTGTTTCTCCGTGGTCTGTGCTGAGAACTTATCTTGAATACAGCTGGGGCGACCCGTGTGGAGTAGGGGTCCAATACCTCCACCGTAGCCCTGCGAGTCGTAGAAATCGACGAAAAGGGAACCCAGTCCCTGGGCGTATAACTGGACCACCCTGTTCCTGGGGATACAAATACGGGGACCTGGCCCTCCAGTTTGGGGGATTCTCAAATCTGAGAGAGTAAAATGTGGTCATGAGTCCTGAGCGACTCGGACCTCAGAATGACTGCGCTGGCGAGGTCCCAGCAGCAATTGTAAACGACAGAACAATCCTATCGTCAGAGAGGATGTTACATAAAGAACTATAACTGCAGACGTTCAGTGGAAAATAAAATTACTGGTCGTGAGTCTCTTATGAGAGAACTTATGAGAATGAAACTGAAGAATCTTAAACGTTAGAAGCCGTTTTCAGGGAACGGGTGGCGAAGACCCAGCATGTTGGAAGAGACTTAGTGGGTGCTGTGGTGATTTGTGAATTGTGGAGATTAGCACTGACGGTGTAGTTGCTTGTAGTTCCGAGTCGAGTGTATAAGTGTTCAAGAGATCCATTCACCAATCCAAACCCCTTCTATAGTCACAGTAGTTTATGTATGCATGTATGTATGTATGACTCACTATCCCCTGAAAGATTATAAGAACATTATTTATGTTTGTATAAATCAGATGCATTGTTCTAGTTGGTTTGTTCCTTGGCTTACTTTTCTTCCCTGATGTTGAGAGCAATATATTCCTCCGAAACGTCGGGATTTGAAACTACACGGTATCAGAACGAATAAGATTCTACTGTTCATAGTCACTGCTGTGAGAATCTCATGTCCAACAACAGATTTGTCAAGATTGAAAACCTTGTGATATCTATCTGCTGTATACATGAAAGCTCCGTGGCTTTTAGTCCACAAGCGAACTATACTGACTGAGAAACCGCCGCTTGTCGGCGAAGTTAGTGCCAATTTTTGCGGGTAGTGGGTGTCACGTGGTCGGCGCAACGGATTCCCACGGCCGTTAATCTCGGTTTTCTAGACCGGAGCCGCTATTTCCTTGAAATAGCTCCTCAGTTATCCTCACGAGGCTGTGGACCCCGTTCCAGAACCACTACTTCACAGAAAATCTGGTAGCGCCTGGAATCGAACCCAGGACCTCTGGATCTGTAGCCAGGAACTCTGACCACTAGACCGCAGAGGCTAGACACTGACGAAACGTATTGCAGGAGAATGCCTCATCCTGCCCTTCAGAAGAAGAAGGACCGTTAAGATGGCGTCTTGTTCCTCCCATAGGTTAGTAATTGTTTACCGGCGGTGAAGTCACGATAGCTCAGTCGGTATAGCGACGGGCTAAGGGCTGAACGGTCCGCGTTCAATTGACGGCAGGGACAAAATTTTTCTGTGGGTTCCACCCAGGCTCCTATCCAATGGGTACCGGGGGTTATTTCCCCAAGGTAAAACGGCCGGGGCGTGAAGCTGAACACTCACCTCCACCTAGTACCAAGGTCAAGAATTGTGGAGCTAGACCTTCACTCCCACATACGTCTTCATGGCATGATGCTTGGTTAATTTAGGACTGGAACTATTTTACCTTGACTAAGCAACATGACATTAAATGTCAGATAACGTGCCTTCAGATATAGGCATTCTGAACTCCAGAAATTATGAAGGCTGAGAACAGCAGGTTCAAGGTTTCACGAAACGTTGGACCTAGTTACGAAAGCCAAAGCTATTCATTTCTTACCATTTAATTCTGCGTTTAAAAAATCTGTCATTAAGTAACAACAAAAACGATCTCGTATTAAGATTCATTTTAGGCCAGAAGTGGCCGAGTACAAGGGACTTGGTCCCAACGCACTAACAATAATAATAATAAAAAAAGATTCATTTGCTAATTCGTTCAATGTGGAACTGCGTGCCAGAAACCCCCCAGCATTTATACATATGAGGCTACATCGCTGGGCTTGAGGACCTAGACTGAAAAATTCTGAAACGAGTATACTAAAAAAAAATAAGAAAATCTACCTCAAATGATAGTAGAAAGTGAATGAATATTTGATTCATTCTCGGTTCCTATTTTCCAAATCCACGTTGACTGATGACCCCCGGAAATTAAAAGAGGGAACGCTGAAAGAATAGCAATTACAGTGAAATGTGCGTTCCAGTCATCTTTCTGTTGAGATAGCGGAATTCCTATCACGAATGCGAGAACAGTTAGCAATGAAAGGTATCAACTGTATTGAAATGCATGAGGTCATTCGTTTGAAATGAAGGCACTGTTCGTCATATTGGCATTTTCAGGCGCAAGGCATTACGAAGAAGTCAGTTCCTTTTGTGTAGCGATATATTTCTTAAGCAGTACAGGAATGGGGTAAAACTTAAAGGTGTCCCTCTGCTCAACTAATTAAACACTAAGCCATGAAGGCATATGGGGCAGTGCATGTATAGATCCACATTTTCTTGACCTCGGTACTAGCTGGAAGTGAGTGGTCAGCGTCACGGCCCGGAAAAAGTGTCCTCAGTACCCACTAGACAGACACTGGGTAGACCCCAGAGCCGGTCTGGACGATTTGGAGAAAAGAAAGCGCTTGAACTTACCGGAAACTCTTTCCATGGAGGTAAATCGGCCGGGGCGTGAAGTAGACTACTCCCATCTAGTGCTGAGTTCAAGAATGGTGGAGCTTTATTTCCATTTTCCCCATAAGTTTTCATGGCGTGTTGCTTAATTAATTAAGCACAGGAACAACTTTACCTTACTTTGTGACCGCCTCTGTGGTCTAGTGGTCAGAGTTCCTGTCTACAGATCCAGAGATCCCGGGTTCTATTTCCCACGCTACCAGGTTTTCTGAGAAGTAGTGGGTCTGGAACGAGGTACACTCAGCCTCGTGAGGATAATTTAGGAGCCATTTCAAGGAAATAGCGGCTCCGGTCTAGAAAACCGAAATTAACGGTCGTGGGGATTCGTTGCGCTGACGACGTGACACCCTCTATCCGTAGACGTTGGCACTACGCCGACAAGCGGCGGTCAGTCGGTCGGTGTAGTTCGCTTGCGGACCAAAACCACGGAGTTTTTTTGTTTGTAGTTTATTTAACGATGCTGTCAATAACTCAGGCTGTATAGCGTTCAGTGATTGGATGACAGATAACAGTGAATTGAAAAGGATCTGGAAGTTGGCCGTAGTGACGTAATTTAAGGCATTATCTCGGAATTCGTCTGGAGAGACTGAGGAAGACAACGTACAGCCTCAGTGCGGATGGTCGGTGTTGCGTCCGAGATTCGAGCCAAGCGCTCCCCAATACAAGTCAGGACCGCGACAACTTCACCTTGTGTGTGCTGCAAAGTTTGAGAGGCCACGATGTCTCGGCCGCTCGGGTAGAACGCTGTCCCGCCAAGACGTGCTGCGTGTTCTGTAGCGAATAACGCAAGTGCACGTGTGGGGATGGTGCGGGGGGTGGGGGTGGGGGAGACTCGATTACCGGTGATCTATAGCCCCAGCCAACAAAGTTGCGCCTCTTTGCTAAAAAGATGCTCCCCCAGCCCCCAGTCCACACAGACACGCGATATAGTTAACCAGGTGCTTCGGAAAACCAGTTTTGTTCAGGGTTTTATCGATATCTGGTCCATTACTAACCGACTGTAGGTTTGGTGTGTTCTCACAAATGTGGCCAAATTAAGATATTCAGGAACTACAATAAAAAGTTTTCTCTTTTTAGTGAGAAATTAAGAGCAAATTAAACTCGTGTATTGCGTACTGCGATTCACGTCACAGCCTTCTGTCTTCTCGTCCGCTGTCTAGAAACGTAAACATTAGAATATGCAAAACTATAATTTTGCCTTTTGTTTTGTATACGTGTGAAATTTGGTCTCTGATATTAAGGGAGGAGCATAGACTGAGGGTGTTCGAGAAGAATATTTTGACCGAAGAGGGATGGAATGTTAGGAGAGTGGAGAAAACTGCATATTAAGGAACTTCATTAATTGTACTCTTCTCCAAATAAAATTAAAATTACATAGTCAAGGAGAATGAGGTGGACACGGCATGCAGCACTCATGTGGAGAAGAGGAATACATACGGGATTTTGGTGGGAAATCCAGAAGGAAAAAAACACTAGGAAGGACTAAACGTAGATGAGAGGGAAATATTAGAATGGATCTTAGAGAAAGAGGTTGGTGTGTTCCGGACTGGATTGATCTGGCTGACGATAGGGACCAATGGAGGGCTTTCATGAACACAGTAATAAGTCTTCAGGTTGCACAAAATATTTGGAATTCTTGAGTAAATGAGCAACTGGTGGCTTCTCAAGATGAACTCAGCTCCGTGGAATTATAGTTGGTTAGTTAATTAAATGTTCTCAAGGCGGCAACCGTAAGTGGACTATATAACGAAGTGGTCGTGACCTAATCGGAGCGCCACCAGAGCGTCGTATGGAGTGACTGAGGGAAACCAAGAATATCTTTATTCAGGATAACTTGTGG
>NW_019733329.1:187101-241801 GCF_002891405.2 Cryptotermes secundus
TAGAGTGTACTTGTATCATACTGTGCTAAATCTCCATGTTCTGTAATGAAAGTCAGCCATAATGTTGCATCTGAGCGCTATTTTGTAGGGGAGGGGGTTGCATATTTCATGTAATATGTTATTATTTTTCAGCGTCATTTTCTCAGCTTTTTATTCATTATTCATATGGCTGTATGGTGTCGCATTATGTTCGCAAAGGTAACGCTGTCCCTGTACTTAACTAAGCACCACGCCATGAAAGGATATAAGGGAGTGGATGTATTAGACTCACGTCTTCTTGACCTCGGCACTAGATGGAGGTGAGTGATTAGCTTCAGTCCCCGGCCGCTTTACCTCCAGGGATAAAGTTCCAGGTACTCATTGGATATGAGGCTGGATGAACCCCACAGCCGGTCTGGACGAAGAAAATTCTTGACCCCAGCCAGTAGCTAGTCGCTATCCCGGCTCACATGTGTTGTGAGAGTCAATGTATTTAAAGGCGATTGCAGAAAAATTGTTTTTGGGAGTTTGTGCGCGCTGTGGGAGTAAGGTACCCCCAGATGATGATGAAATAAGTGGACACACAGAACAACCTCTCTTCTCAACAGAGCGGAGGTTCAATAAAAACGTAGTGGTGTTAGAGGTCAATAAATATATGGTCATGTGTCCCTACGGGTCCCTTATATCACGGGTGACCGTGCTGGCTGGTTGCCAGCATCAAGCTGCCGCCAGTCTGCTTCTGGTTGCCCAGCTTTGAAGGTTACAATGTACCCGCTTGTCATTATGGTAAAAGTACGTTTGAAGAAGGGTAAAGCTGAGGGAAGTGGAAAGAGCAAGGGGTTATGATATAGACTTTGAGTCAGAGTCACAGTCACCTTACGACTGGCGGTTTACTGCCAATCAGTTCGTCTTGGTGCGAACCTCCTTGAGACTCACGACCAGCATTTTTTTTAACTGAACCCTTGCGGTCATAGTCCTCATTTAACATCCTATCTGACCTTGTGTTCTGGAGCTGCTGGGTTCGAATCTCTGACGGGACATCAGCTATTCTGACTTCTATTACTCGTGATATTCCTCAGTCCCTCGTTCTTAAATATAGGGATGGTACCACCGTTTCCTTCGATATCCTCTCGCGTTCTTCATTCAGTAGTGATCCTAACATCCCATGCTTTAGCTATCTCTGGCTGTAGACCATTTTCTTTTTGGACAGTGGCCGCTTTTTCAATTTTTTTATGTTTTACACAATCAGTAGGACTCCTCTGATGTGGGATCAGCCCCTCGCAATACCGCTACTTGCACACAGGAAAGCACAAACACAGAATAAACGCACACAGATATCCATGTCTCAAGATGAATTCGAACCCACGATCCCAGTGTTTGAGCAGGCGAAGAGAGTTCATGCCGTAGACCGCGCGGCCACGCGCCATGTTTTAGTCTGGTTACTGATACCGTCGTTGAATAATCCAGGAAATTGTAGCGTCTATACACAGCACAACGTAACTTAGTTACGTGAACAGACAAACCTCTGAAAGTTACACTAGCAGCATGGGCCACATCTGACTCCTCTAAGTAACTGATAAACCCCAGAGCCGGGGTAGCTCAGTCGGTACAGTTACTGGGCTACAGGGTGGAAGACCGGGGAATCTTCTCCACATGGTCTGCATTATCTCTGGGCTCCACCCAATCCCATATCCAATAAGTACCGCTGTATTTTTATCCAGGGTTAAAGCGACCAGGAGCTGGGGCTCACACCTCACCTGCATACAGGTATATCAGAATATATTTTTCTGGGGTGATACCTTAGAGTCTTGTAGGTTGTTAATCAAAATTCTAAGGAAATAATTCTTCCATTTTAAGGATTGAAATCATTTCAAATGTGAAGACTGAGACAATATATTCCTCCGAAACGTCGTAATAATCCTATAAGTTATCCGTTTTCAGAACCCAACAGTTCAGATTCTGTATAAATGAACGCATATGAGGTCTTCGTTGTCTTCGATCCAGCGGTCAACAAGTTTGTTGAATCCAAAAGAATAAAATACTGTGTGTTGGTTCTTGAGCTGTTATTGAAGTCTTCCTTCCCATATTGGACTTAAGTTTGGATGCAGTCTCATCAGTTATGATTCTACACTTTTCCTGGCTATGCTTATGGACATGCCCCTTGATCTCGTTTCGTTATACAGTCCCGCTACACAGACTTCTCATTGGCTTTCGGTCAGGTAAACGTGAAGGTTCGTTTTCTTAATGATGCATGGAGAATTGAATATATGGCTCCAAACATGTTTGTAAGTGATTAGCTTCACGTCCCGGCCACTTAATCCCAGAGTAAAAAGACCTAGCTAACCATTAAATAGGGGGTTCAGTGAGACTCAGAGTCAGTCTCGACACAGTTGAGGAGTGAACAATTTCTTGCACCTGCCAGGAATCCGAACTCTTGACTCCTCGTTCGTCCAGGATAGCCTGGTACTTAATTAAGCACAGGAACAACTTGTATTGTACCAATATTTTGAAGGGACGTCGATATGTCAGAGTTATGAAACTGTAAGTGCCTTGAAGCGATGTCCCTCTGTTGTTGCTGACCACTTCGCTACTCGCTGCAGCCATTAGCAAGGCTGGCGCGCCGGTCTGTCCAATAACAGTCTACTCTCACTCCGCGAGCCACAACACAGTGACGAATCGACTGTAACCCTCCCACACTCTATCATACCGTTGTCTGCCAACTCCAGCAAAGAGTTAAACAAATGTAGCCTGTAGCAGGCCGTGGAGGCGCATGAGGTTGTGAGACGTCGAGGGTTCCACATTTTCTAGACAATCTGCTCAGAGATGGCGGTGAGGTTGTCAGCCTTACCCCTTTACCCACCAGGAAGACTCTTGGTACTCATTTCTGTTAGAGGTTGAGTCGACCTCAGGGCCATAGTGCGGCTGGAATGACCTCATCAGGGATGGAACCCGCGAGCTTCCGGCTTGTAGCGTAGTGCCTAAACCAACTACGCTACCGCCTGCCGTTATTCCGTAACTTATGGTGGAAATACCTGGGCATGGAGGCTCAATGCAGTACAGACGCTGATTTGTTCAAGCCCGGGGAAAGAGACGTAAAAAAAAGAACTCGTTTACACTGTTATGAGTCAAGTGCCGCTTCAGAGATGAAGGCCTAAACTTAAAAGGTCGTGATAATGTGCTGCGTGATCAGGACTCTCACACATCTCAGTGGGCGGTGATATATGTTTATGGGGGAATAGTAGAGTGGCGACTAGTAAGAGAAAACCGAAACAGTTTGGAGAATTGTCCGCCATGAAGCTCAGAGAATCACGCGGGATTGAAGCCGTGGCACCGAAGTCAGAAGCCATCGGTCGAACACCACAGCAGTGGCGCTACCAACCAAATTAGACCCAAACCATTTAAGCACTGTCGGAAAATTTATTGTCTGGCTCCAAACCGAAGAACACTGCTTTCCCATTACGGTATGCATATATTTGAATTATAATTATAAGTGTTTAGAGTTCGTGTAGTGACGGGGTCGACGGCCGGAGTTCAATTCGGGGCAGGGGTAAAGTTTTTCTTTTCTCCACGTCGTCTGGGGCCCACGCAGCCTCCTATCAGATGCGTACCCGGGATTATGATAATGAACCTTCGGGTTCCATAAAATGCTGGGAAACTCTTGAGTAGCTGCAGAATTGGCGGCTCCCCCAGAAAGGCTCAGCTCCATGAGTAAGTAAATAATGCCTTATGCCACTCATGTTCTCGTGTATTGCAACGGGACGCCAAAATACTTTGTTCCCAAGACGACACGAACCGTGACAAAAGACGCAAGCGAATTTAGTTTTAGCCTTCTATATAAACGTCCGCTTACTTTCTTGAGAATAAATAATCCCCTAGCTCTTATTCCATTCACTCAGCTTTCCTGTCTTTGTTGCGAAGCCGCCCCCGCCCCAGCTCTTGCACCAGCAGCTATATTTCATCCCCTAAGCTGAGAAAGGTGTGGATGCCGCATGTCTGTGGGCTAGAATGCTCTATAGTCGCAACAAGTGTCCTGCGCGTACCTGCAGCCCAGTTCCCTTCTGCCACCAACTTCAAACTTCCGCACAAACAAAAATATTCAGGACAGCCACAAGCCAACAAAACCACAAGGCAAACACGTGCGGAGCAATTCTTCAAGGACACACAAATAAAACAGTTGGTTAGTAGCACGAATGGGGGAGAAAAGAAATGCATATAGGATATTGATGGGAAAGCCAGAAGGAAAAGGCAAACTGGGAAGACCAAGGGGTACGTGGGTGGACAATATTAAAATAGATCTTAGATAGAGTGGGATGATATTGATTGGATTGATCTGGCTAAGGATATGGACCAGTGGAGGGTTCTTATGAACACAGTAATGATCCTTCGGGTTCCATAAAATGCTGGGAAATTCTTGAGTAGCTGCACAATTGGCTGCTCCTCCAGAAGGGCTCAGCTCCATAAATAAGTAACACACAAGGCTGCGGCATAGCTCAAGCGGTTAGTTGCTGGCTTCCCACCGCGTCGGCCGGGGTTCGAACCCGGGTTAAGTCAAGTGGGATTTGTGGTGGACAAAATGTCGCTGAGGCAGGTTTTCTCCGAGTACTTCGGTTTGCCTGCCAATCTTCATTCCACCAATTGCTCCACAATCACCCTCACCTATCATCTTGGGCTGGTACAAGAGGCCAGAAGTGGCCGCAGTACAACGGACTTTGTCCCACCCAACTAGCAATAAAGGAAAAGTAACACACAAAACATACTCTCCGAAGGAATTGCGTGAGAACAGCAGAGCAACCTGTACACCTGATGATGGCCCGAATGCAAAGTCAGTATGATTGCATTGTTTTCCGTAGTCCGAAGCACCACTAGAAGCTTTCTTATGAGCTGAAATATGTGGAAACTGCAGGGGCTTTACATCAGTAATAGAATGATTTCCGAAGAACAAAATCTGAACTAAGGTCTGCCCGAATTCGTATTTGAATGGGAAATCGTCTGATGCGCCAACCTAACCTAAACCTTATCTATCATATAAGGTAAGGTAAAGTTGTCCCTGTACTTAAAAATTAAGCCTATGGGGGAGTGAATGTATAGACCCACGTTTTCTTGACCTCGGCACTAGTTGGAGGTGAGTGTTCAGCTTCACACCCCGGCCGCTTTACCCCCGGAAAGAGCCCCTGGTACCCATTGGATAGGAGGTTGGATGGACCCCAGAGCCGGTCAGGACGACGTGAAGAAGAGAAAATTCTTCCCCCTACCGGGACTCGAACACCGACCTCCCGGTCGTCCAGCCCGTACCCAGTCACTTACCGACTGCGCTATCCCGGGCCACCATGTGTCCCTTTCTGCTGTCTATTCGCAGGGGTGCCAACTTCAGCGGATAGATGGTGTCACGTGGTCAGCGCAACGAATCCCCACGGCCGTTAATTTCGGTTTTCTAGACCGGAGCCGCTATTTCCATTCAGGTAGCTTCTCAGTTATCCTCACGAGGCTTAGTGGACCCCGTTCCAGACCCACTACTTCTCAGAAATTCTGGTAGCGCTGGGAATCGAACCCGGACCTTTGGATCTGTAGCCAGGAACTCTGACCACTAGACCACAGGTTGGCACTAACTTCTCCGACAAGCGGCAGTCGCTCGGTCGGTATAGTTCACATGCGGACTAAACCACGGGGTTTTTTTTTATTCCTCAGGGGTAATAGGACTCCTGAGATGGGAAGACTGCAGCGTATATATAGTAAGGCATTTGCTAAGTTAGTACAGCCCTTCAAAACTGGTACAGACATCCATTCTTTGATCCGGATTCGAACCTTCGACCACAGTGATTTTACGGGGTATCTTTCTGTAATACTCTAATTCATCGCTGGAATCTTTGGGGAGGTTGGGGGATTCGAAACTTTGCCCCACAAAGATACTTTTATTTACTGCTTCATACTGTGAAAGCTGCATGTCCCCTGCCGCTTGTAATTCTTGGCGTGGATTACATGACGATTTACTGCCAGACTACACGAAACACACATTTCCTGTATCTATCTGGAATTTGAGTGGAGGAACCGGAGAACGTCTTCACTTTCGTCTTTCTCTGACCCTGCAGCCAGTACATAATAATTCACGCCATCTTGAATTTAGCCTCGCTCTACGAATGGGGTAGAGGAGTGTATTTATTGTTGACTGAGGTGTTGGGTCGTTATTTGTAATAAAGGAAAGGTTGTACGGAGTTCTTAGCAACAGATTGTCTGAGAGAGCAAAACAAATAAATCTCACAGGTTGAATCTATTTCAGGTGCTTTATTTTTTGCGTGTTGTGCCAATGCCTGGGCAATGGTTCATATGTTCGGTGGTGGGAAATTTTACAAGGAGACATGAGTTACAGAGACATAGCATGTTAAGAGCTAGGAACAACATGAGCTACCGATGATCTTAAGGGCTAGGGGCAACGTGAGCTACTCGCATGTACAACCTTACAAGTTACTGCAATATGAACTACTGAAACGTATGATGTTAGAGGCTGCTATGAGTGATATGCATTGTTAGAAGAAAAGAAGACCGTACCCGATTCGAACATTGTAATGTGGAAAATTTTGCATTCGTTGGAACTGCTAAATTCGCGGTAAACTCGTTTAAAGGGCCGCGGTTAGTCGCTAGCTTCCCACCTAGGCGGCCCGGGTTCCATCCCGGGTCTGGTCAAGTGGGATTTGTGGTGGACAAAGTGGCGCTGGGGCAGGTTTTCTCCGAGTACTTCGGTTTCCCCTGCCAATCTTNGCCAGATCTATCCAATCCATACCATCCCATCCTATCTCTTTAAGATCCATTCTAATATTGTCCACTCACCTACGCTTTGGTCTTCCATGTGGTCTCTTTCCTTCTGGCCTTCCCACCAATATCCTATACGCATTCCTCCTCTCCCGCATTCGTACTACATGACCTGCCCACCTCATCCTCCTTGACCTGATCATTCTAATTATACTTGGAGAACAGTACAAGTTATGAAGCTCCTCATTATGTAGTTTTCTCCAACCTCTTGTTACTTCATCTCTCTTCGGTCCAAATATTCTCCTCAACACCCTGTTCTCAAACACCCTCAGTCTATGTTCCTCCCTTAATGTCAGAGACAAAGTTTCACACCCATACAGAACCACAGACAAAATTATAGTTTTGTATATTCTAATTTTTATGTTTTTGGACAACAGACGAGAAGACATGAGGTTCTGGACTGAATGGTAGCAAGTCCACTCCACTAGCAACAAAAAAAACTCGTTTAAGGGACGATTACTTCGCTTCGATGTCGAAATAAATACACTTAGGGGAAGTGTGTGCAGAAATAACAACAGTTAGGACACTAGCCACGGTAATCCTTATCGACGACGCTGGCTTCGATTAGGACGATAGACATTATATTTACTGCAGAAAAAAAGACATAAACAGCAATCAATGATTTAAAACAGAAAAAAAAACGCTTTAGAAAATATTTGTAGGAATTCAGCAATTAATGCAAAGGGGTATACGGCAGCGCAGTTGGTTAAGTCACTATACTACAAACGGGAAGTTCCCGGTTTCGATTCTCAATGAGGTCATTGGATTTCTCAGTTTACCTAATCCTTCCAGCCGTACTATGGCCCTGGTGTTGACTCAGCCTCTCTCAGAGATGAGTACCAGGAATCTTCCTGGGGGTAAGGGGCGGCCAGCGCGCAAGGCTGACGACCTCACCGCCATCTGTGAGCCGATTTGCTATAAAAAGTGGGAACCTCTACGTCTCACAGCTCTATGACCCTCACAGTTTGTGTAAGTACGAAGAGGGTAGTGCGAGAGCAGAATAGGGGAAACGATGACGCAACAGAGAACACAGTCAGCGAATGGCAAGCAGAACGAGCCATTGCAAGTGCAATGTTAAGGGGGTTTAGGGGGGTTGAGTGAGAATACCTGTTCCTTGCTCTAGCATGCCAGCGCTAAGAAAAAAAAAACTTTACCTTACCTCGCTAAGAGGAAGATGAAGAAGCCAAAGGAAGGGTTTTGTAAAGCTAATGGTCTGTGACGTTTAGCAGCTGTAAAGAAGCCATTTGCTGAGCCTGAAGCTTGCGGTGTTGTTCATGGAAATCTGGCTGTAATCCCCTTCTTTCCCCCTGCTCCTCACCCTCAACCCTCTTCTCCTCTGTCTTTGCTCTGTGCTGCAGGAAATCTTGCAGAACGCAGACTGTAGCCTACGCCTTCTCTCAGATAGGATTACCAAAATGTATTCAGTTATTAAACAATTTAAGACTGATTTTTATTATAGTTGTTGGATTTGAGGTACTATGAACGCTGTGTGGTCAGGTAGATCACAGACTTTCGGACGAATAAATTGCCTCCATCTTCATAATCGAAGAATAAGTCATGCAAGGACAGTGGTGAGTGATTCATACTGACTGGTAATGTTACTCTTTAATCCGAATTGTCGGTGAATTTCTACAGGACTACACGGAGCCACATCTCAGAAGATAGTACATTTTGTCGCAGATACCTGCACTAAACGCCGAACGGTCTAAGACATGTATTGTCTTTGCTCGCTTGGATACCGGGATCGTGGGTTCGAATCCCACTGAGAGCATGGATGTTTAGTTTGTGTGTTTGCGTCTTTCTGTGCTTGTGTACAGGTAGAGGCCTTGCGACGAGCTGATCACCCGCCCAAGGAGGCCTACAGAATGTGTAAGATCTAGAAAAACCGAAGTGAACGGAGAAGTTCATAGAGGTAGGCCTAGGCCCACTGGGGCTGTAGTGCCAAGGAGAAAAAACCTGCACTAAACAAGCAAAATGATTACTTAACACGGAAGTGAAGCCAGTCCCCAAAACATTAGCAGCGCTTTAAGGCGGAATTAGAACGTGCTTGTATTGCATTGTTCCTATTGGTGCGGTACAGTGCGGCATGACACGCTGCTTCCAACTTCAGGACATTGGGATTACCCGCTGTCATACCTATCGGACAGTGGTCGCACGGTCTAAGGCATGAACAGTCCTCGCCCGCTCAAACGCTGGGACCGTAGGTTCGAATCCCACTCGAAGCATGGATGTCTGTGTGTGTTTATTCTATGTTTATGCTGTCCTGTGTGCAGGTAGCGGCCTTGCGACGAACTGATCCCCCGTCCAAGGAGTCCTACCGATTGTGCACGGGATCAAGAAACAGAAAAAGCGGCCAAGGCCTAAGAAAGGACTCCAGAGCCATAGAAAGATGCTAATCGGGTTAAGATAACGTTGACGCGCTAGACTCTTCTTCGAGAGGTGATCGGTTCGAATGTCGAGTGGGACACTGGCTATTTTGAATGACTTTTTTCTCGTTTTTTTTCAGTCACTCCAAGCATATGCCAGGATAGTACTTTGATTAGGTATCTAATTTATCACTGATCGATCAACTTAACGACGATATAATCTAGATACTGATAGGGTTATGAAGCACACTATAAACTTCCATCTTCAGGGTAGATTAAAACCTACGACCCAGCATATCACAATATCAATTCTAGCCCTGTCTGTCTGTTTTAAAATTCGAAATTCTTTACGTACAAATGTGTAAAAGAGGGATTAGAAAGGGGGCATAAATTTGTGGGTTTTATTAATTTGGGGGGGAACAGACTCCTACTAAGATTCTTCGTTTTTCTGCAGTGGAAAGAGGGAACAAACAAAAGGAACTGTGAGCTGAATTAGTCTTGTCTACTGTCCAAACAGGTTTGCCCAGCTACTAACTAAATCCTTCTTCCTTGTATTTCGCGAATTATACTTCCCCCCAAATTGTGCTTAGACAATACTGGTCTGTTGCGTTTGTTTTCAGTACTGTTTGAGATATGCTCTGCTATCTGATATCAACTCCGTAGCTATGGATAATAAATCCTCTTTAGGATGTTTATGAGAACACACTTAGGGGCAGTGCAGTGAGAAGGGGTTTTAACCGTTTTTCTTTTTGGCGGTTTAGGGGAGTGCCAATGTGAATGTAAAACTGCGAAACTAATCCGTAATAAATTAAAATTGCATTACATTAAGATGTGGGGTACGCGGTAGCGTAGTTGGTTGAGGCATTATCCTACAAGCCGGAAGGTCGCGTGTTCGAGTCCCGATGAAGTGGGTTTTTTTCAAATTACCTAATCCTTCCAGCCGCAATTTTACCCCCAAGAATATTCCTGGTACTCATTTCTGTTAGAGGCTGAGTCGACCCTAGGGCCATAGTCCGGTTGGAAGGATTAGGTCAACTGAAAAATATTCAGTGACCTCATCAGCGAATCGAACCCGCGACCTTCTGGTTTGTAGCATATTACCTCCCCAAGACCATAGTGCGGTTGTAAGGCTTAGGTAAACCGAAGAAATTAAGTGACCTTATCGGGAATTGAAACCGCGACCTTCGGGCTTGTAGCATAGTGCCTCAAGCACCCGCGCTACCGCGTGTCCCATTATCCTTTAATGCCAGCAGCGAGAAAGCAATATTTTACCAAGGACATTCAGTTCAATAAGAAGGTTAAGATGGACTGAGTCGGGAACGATAATGCAAGGTTTCGCCGTCTGTATCAGTTATTAGCGGAATGGCGTAATGGGATTTTTTTCCGAGGTTTCGTTTTTAAAAGCAGTTAACCAAAAATATATTTCGTTATACTGAACCGTAAATAAAGTGAAATGCTGGTGTAAATGGGGCCCTGCTATTGTTAAGCCGAGGGGGAGAGGGGGGGTTGGAATGGGTCGTGGCCTTTTTTCTCCTTTTAAAAGTCTTCTGTGGGAGTGGGAATGGACAAACTCAATGAAGATTGCCTGGTACTGAGCGAGCTTCGAACAAGATTCGAGGTTTTCACGGCGGTGACTATGAAGAATGCCGTGTAGATCTTGTGTGAACCGATGTGTCGCAGGAACTTAGGTTCATACAAGATCTACACGGCTCCACATCCATGAAGACGACATTCTTCATGTTTCAGATACAAAAACAAGAACAAACACCTTGGTTTTAGTCCGCAAGCGAACTATACCGACCGAGCGACCGCCGCTTGTCGGCGAAGTTAATGCCAACGCTAGCGGATAGAGGGTGTCACGTGGTCAGCGCAACGAATCCCCACGACCGTTAATTTCGGTTTCCGATACCGGAGCCTCTATTTCCTTGAAATAGCTCCTCAATTATCCTCATGATGCTGAGTGGACCACGTTCCAGACCCACTACTTCTCAGGAAATCTGGTAGCGCCAGGAATAGAATCCGGACCTCTGGATCTGTAGCCAGGAACTCTGACCACTAGACCACAGAAATGGTCCTTGTTTAAGATAGGTTGGAGATTATGTGAGGCCTCAAATGTTTTAAAGAATGGAGTTCATTTTCAGTATCAACAGAAATGGGTCCAGGTTCGAGCCCCGATCCGTCTTCCGAGCATACTAAAGTGGCCTCAGATTTCTGTGGTTTTACGGTGTAGTGTTTACATAGTCTTCGACCGCATATCGAGATGCTCTCTCGCTATTTGCCTGGAGGGACTGAGGAAAGCCACAAGAAACTTTAATCAGGAGACGTGATCTCAGTTAATGATCCCCGTGATAACCTACAATCTCATGCATAAGAAAATGATTGCAGAATTTAGTTGTCAGATGAGATATTGAACTCAGAATTATTGGATTTTTTTTTGGAACTTTGCTCATCATCCGGGATTCTAAAAACTAGTAAACACGTTTCAGAGACTGAATCCGTTTCCGTCTTCAGGTGAGTGAGGAAACTCCTACTCATATTCAGAGTTCAGAGTTTCTTGAGGGTTACATGATGGTTATATCTGAAGACACGTGACTTCTCAGACATGATGCAGTGTAGTCTGGTAGATATTTACTGTGTTCTCTGACACTGCTGTCACCATCTTAAGAGTATGAAATTTGAAATATTGTAATTTTGCCCTAAAACAGTTATAGTAAGGTGAGTTAAAATTAAAATTTTCCCTGTGCTTAACTAATTAACCACTACGCTATGAAGGCTTATGTGGGAGTGGATGTATAGGTCCACATTTTCTTGACCTCGACACTAGTTGGAAGTGAGTCGTCAGCTTCACGCCCCAGCCTATTTACCCCAGAGAAAAGAGCCCCCGGTACTCATTGGATAGGACGTTGGGTGGACCCCAGAGCCCGTCTGGACGATTTGAAGAAGAGAAAATTCTTGACCCTACCGGGACTCGAATTCCGACTCCTCGATCGTCCAGCACGTAGCCAGTAGTTATACCGACTGAACTATCCCGGCTCCTAAAATAGGCATAGTAATGTTTAATAAAAGTTAGGTTTTACGCTGTTTTTTTAAGGCGAACTCCGTGAAATGTTTCGCGAACCATAGTTTGGTAATCTCTTTAGGAAAGGCTGTAAAGTATTAATAATTCTTTTTCTTCTCGTGTTAATAATTTTACTGTCGTGCGCGGAACTGTTGAAATTAACTTAACAAGATATTCTACCCACGCTGGAATGTTATTTACAGGTAACGTTTCAAGAGTTACACCCTGTATATTTTAACTATTTGATTTGTTCGCAGGAAAAAAATAAGAATTGTTTATGCACTGTATTAAAGTTTAACAATTCTTGAAAACATTAGCGATGCTGGTGAGAGAACTTAATTTGAATTAAATTGTCACAAGTCGCAGAATTCCCCCTCTCACTCGCTCAAAGTACCTTAAATTTTCTTAACTGTGACATTTATTTAAAATTCGAAGCAAGCCTGGGTTTGCCTCTCCCTTCTTCCATAATTCCAACCTGCCACTTCGCTCGCTTTGCTAATATAGCTACGTGCAGTCATTCTACGCGATATGACTGACTTCTGTTACCGGTACAGACATACGAATAGCGTGACGTCATAAATTTACCTGTATTTACTATGCCCCCCCCCCCTTTCCATTGTGTTTTCATTAATGAAGCCGAGGCTGTATGGGGTATGGGGGCCCTTTCTCTAGAGAACTTTATGTTCGATCCCATATTAAACTTAAACGGAACATGCCAGCACTTGACTCCTTACATATATAGCAGCAAAAATGGTTCATGGGAATGGACTGTTATTTCAAATGGATAACACGTGGAGAATTCGTCGGTAATTACATATTTTGTAATTGTACGTGAAAAAATCAGAAAGTATTCCTAATTTATGTATAATTTACACAACAGGAATATTATAGCGTATAGCTCAGTCGGTATAGAGACTGGCTACGGGCTGGACGACCGAGGGGTCAGAGTTCGAGTCCCAGTGGGGACAAGATTTTCTCTTCTCCAAGTCGTCCAGTCTGGCCGGGAGTCGATCTAACCTCCTATCCAGTAGATACCGGGAGCTCTTTCTGGCTCCATTGCAGACAAAAACTGTGTGGTGTCCTCAGCAACGTCCTCAGCAAAGTGCGTTCGTTACAACGGACGTACTTCGTGCGCTCGTGTGGCCCCAGCCTAAGAGGGATACCCTGGTTCTCCAAGTTGGGGGTTGGGCATGGGGCTAACAACCTCATCCTGTAAAAAGAATTTTGTTCAGAAACCTAACAGCCAGCCACGGGTCATGATGCGTGGATCCATTCCTACGGCAGCACGCACTGGTTGTGGAGACTGTTTGTAGAGGAGGCCAAGGCTCACTCAGGGCTGCAGGGCCCAGTGGTAGGTAGGTGGGTAGGTATATTCTGCTGTAATGAAACCGCCGTCAAACATCCTATCAAAAATATACATTCACAGAATCATATCCCAGATGTGTAACGTCGGTAAGCTCCAACCACACTTCACAGAAGAGGTTCCCCCGCTGTTCCGGCAACCAGTGACAGTGATACAGTTGCACCAATTGAATATGATTTCTGTAATGACATATGAATCCCTCTTGCAGGGATAGAAATTCGTGTACTGTCAGTCTCTTGATCTGAATTCCGACGGCAAATGCATTGGAGGGAAGACATTTTTATTGCAGGCTATAACTAAAGTGAATTTAATTTCCATCCTGACGCAGTGATGGTATATTTATATGCTCTGCTCGTTTTCCAAACCCCTTTCGTCCCCTCCACCGTACCATCTGAAGGATAAGCCCCACCGACGTTTCATATGGCCCACGCCTGATTCTCAGTTGCCAGCGTTTGGGATTTGCTGCTCTTCCAGCTGTCAGCATGAATGAGCCCTACCCGATAGATCCTGGTTTTGAGTCTTTGCGTTTAGACGTTCATTTCTTGATTGAGAGTCTGTTTGGCTCATAGCAGGTCCTCAGTGGTGAGCTCTTGTGAGCATGGGAATGGTTCCATGACCTACTGATCAAATATCAGCTTCTATACATATAGTCACCTTCATGTGGTTTGCTAGTTTCGTCAGCTCCTCGAGAATTCTTTTTTCCTTTGGCGCTACAGCCCCATTTGGGCCTTGACCTACCTCCATGAAACTCTCCGTTTCACTTCGGTTTACTAGATCTTAGACATTCGGTAGGACTCGCTGTACGGGTGATCAGCTCGTCGCAAGGCCTCTACTTGTACACATACACACAAATACTATCCATGCCCTGTGTGAGATTCGAACCCACGATCCCGGCTTCAGAGTAAGCGAAGACAGTGCATGCCTTAGACGGGTCGGCTACCGTGACCGGCGTTCCTAAAGGATATTGTCTTAAATTTGGTCACGACCACTTCTTTCGGCAGTATTTCAGTTTCATCATTGATAACCTTACTGGTTTTCCACTCTGTATTGGTCTAGGCTTGATCTCTGCAGTCCTTGTTACAGCATCGTTTAATAGAAAAATGACGAGTCACTCCTGCCCTCTAAAGAAATATTTCTGAACCTTTCCCTATCGGCGTGTCCCTTGTATTCAGATCGAAGTTTCACTTACCCCTTTTCAGTGGTCTTTGTTTCCATTTCCATTATAAACGCGACAGAACATGAGAATCTTTTTTATTTGAAAAAAAAAACTTAATTTATTCCATGTACAGAAATTATTGAAGTTTTCCGGACTTATTTCGGCCCTTTCGACTGGTGTTTGACAAAATGTAAAGCATATTTCGTGTATCTCCATGGAGGGCTTCACGTACCTGCCCCGTGAAGTCTGTTTCGATGTCGAAATATAGGTTTTGAGGTTCTCACAGTCATCATTATGAAGAATTCTGTCTTCTTGGATACAAAGCTGTGTAGTTCGTTGAAATTCAACAGACGTTTCTGATGAACATATCACTCCCATCTTCAGGGTCTAAGAATGAGCCAATCAAGAAACCAGGATGAGACAGGAAACAATGCTCAGCATGTCACGTGATCTCGCGCTGGTTTCTTGGTTGGTTCATTCTTCGGTCCTGAAAACTAAAGCGACATGTTCCTACGAAACGTCGGCTTACACAATATCTACACAGCGCCACATCCCAGAAGACGGCATTCTTCATAGTCACCGCCGTGAATCATAAATCTGGATGCTTCCCTGCAGCATAATACAAAGCATCACCAGTGATTCCGTACTACAGCCCTTTCTGCAATGGCTGCTTTCGGGGTAGATTTGCTTCGGTTTCCACAAGAGGCACAGCTTCCATATCGGAACACACCCAGACTCTTGTCCTGTTGGAAGCGGTGGTTAATTCTCTGTGGTGTAAAGAGGCAGGGATGGGCCTAGTTCTGAAGTTAATAATCAGTGTGGATCTATACCTCCATTCCTTCATACGTCTTCATGGCGTTGTGATTAATTAAACATAGTAAAAGCTAACTTTAATTGGTCCTACTAATGAGGTTGGTCTAGAAGTAAACACAGAGAAAACTTAAGTATATGTTGCTGTCTCGTCACCAAAATGCAGGGCAAAATCATGACATAACGATAGAAAACAGATGTTTTGAAAATGTGGCACAGTTCAAATATTTCGGTACGACAGTAACAAATAAAAGCTTGATTCAGGAGGAAATTAAGAGGAGATTGGCTTCTGTCTTCTCGTCTGTTGTCCAAAAACACAGAAATTAGAATATACAAAACTATAATTTTGCCTGTGGTTCTGTATGGGTGTGAATCTTGGTCTCTGACATTAAGGGAGTAATATAGACTGAGGGTGTTTGTGAACAGGGTGTTGAGGAGAATATTTGAACCGAAGGGAGATGAAGTTACAGGAGGTTGGAGAAAACTCCATAGTGAGGAGCTTCATAACTTGTACTTTTCTCCAAGTATAATTAGTAATTTTTCCCCCCCTTGGCACTACAGCCCCAGTGGGCCTAGGCCTACCTCCATGAACTTCTCCATGAACTTCTCCATGAACTTCGGTTTTTCTAGATCTTACACATTCGGTAGGACTCCTTGGGCGGGTGATCAGCTCGTCGCAAGGCCTCTACCTGTACACAAACACAGAAAAACGCACACACAAACTAAACATCCATGCCCTGAGTGGGATTCGAACCCACGATCCCGGTTTCCAAGCGAGCGAAGACAGTACATGCCTTAGACCTCTCGGCTACCGTGACCGGCATAATTAGTAATTAGAATGATGAAATGAAGGATGAGATTGGCAGGGCAGGTAGTACGAATATGGAGAAGAGGAATGCATATCGGATATTGGTGGGAATTCCAGAAGGAAAGAGACCACTAGTAATACCAAAACGTAGGTGGGTGGATAATATTAAAATGTATCTTAGAAATATAGGATGCGGGTGTGAAATGGATTGTTCTGGCTCAGGGGCCAGTGGAGGGCTCTCGTTCTTGAGTAGCTGCGTGACTGGGGACTTCTCAAGAAGGGCTCAGTTCCATGAAATTAGTTAATAGCCTTAGTATGACGTGTTGATATCAGCTGTACCGAGGAGGCTGGTGTGACGTCAATGCTTTAGAATTGTATTCGTGAGGTACTCGGTTCTAATCTTGCGTCGGAACACTGACTAGCCTGACCAATGAGTTCCATGATTTTCCACATTCCCTCCAGGCAAATTCTGGGATATTATCTGATTAAACTACGGTCGCTGCCGTCGAGGTTGCTTCCCGTTCATAAACCGTCAGCCATTTTGTCTACATCCTGACGTGCTCGTAAAATAATCCCCGCGTAAAAATGAGAGCAGCTGTCGCGTAGTTGCGGGGCTAGCCCTATGAATTTGAAATGCTTGTCAAGTTTAATTGTAACGAGCAGACTGTATTATGTCCTTAACTGTGAGTATCATGGAAACAAGACAGGGAGTTTTAGTTAAGCATACGGAGAATGTATGGCAACATATTTCACAAACTGCAGGAGGAGATGGTGTGTAGTCACTTAGGTACAATGCGAGTCTATGGTAATTGGTTATGTCACTTGAAAACAGGGAGATAGGAACTAGAGACGGTGAAATACTGCCTCCACCCTGCGCGGCTTATACAGAAAATTCGGGTTGCACCTGATGTAGTGAATGAAGTAAGATTTACCCTACGGAATTTTAGTAAAGAATTTGTTGCTGCTTGTAATGGTTGCTCCAGAGCATAACAGGTCTGTATTTATGAAGCCTTTGTTTCTGTTGTGTGACCTGGGCAAAAATAAAGCAAAGCTATCCTTGTAACAGACTGTGGAGGCGTGTAGGGTTGTGAGACGTCGAGGCTCCCACATTTCCTAGACAGTCGTCTCACAGATGGAGGTGAGGTTGTCAGCCTTACGCGCCGGCCGCCCTTTACCACCAAGAATATTCCTGGTACTCACATCTGTTAAAAGCTGAGTCGAAGCCAGGGACATAGTGCGGCTGGAAGGATTAGGTCAATTTAAAATCCCAATTACTGCAGCGGTAATCGAACAGTGACCTTCCGGCTTGTAGCATAGTGTCAGAACCAACTATGCTACCACGTGCCCCTGTGAGTATTGGTATATAGTGACTGGGGACGGGTTGGTTTCAGAATTACTGCATTTTCAGACCTAATCCATCGTCCGGTATCAGTATGAGGTGAAAGTTCTGTCACAGGTTTCTATAAAGTTGTATTCTCGAGTGTTCAGGTTTTACTGAACATATGGCAATAGCTGTAGCCACTGTTTGTTTTCACAGGTTCAGCATTTAATTCGGTGTTCATGGACTTGGTTTGTTGACTAAATTTCTAGGATAAAATTTTTACTTCCTTTCTGCCCTAGTCCCACGAATGTGTACGCTTTATCACAATTTTTATTGCATATTTTTCTGTTATCTCCCTCCGAACTAACTTGGTCTCATGCATTTAAAAAGCTGTAGTGAATCCTAGTGATTTAGGTCAGCTCTTTCCAAGGGACGCAATAGAGTGGTTGTCTCCCTCTCGCCTGAGGATTGAAGCAGATCTAGCGTACGAAACATTGCGTCTTATTGTCTTTAGAATGCCGGGCGTTAGGCCAAGTCTGAAAACGCAGTAATTCTGACAGTTAGACACAATTGTCAGAACCCTTTATCATGTTCTCGCTCTTCTGTTCGACAAGACGATTTCCTTGTCCCGGTCTGTACCAAATGATAGCGTGTCCAACTCTCTAACTTGCTTCATTTTGAAAGGAATTCGATATGTATCCTCTGTCTCGGCTTTAGAAGAGTTCGATATCTCTATTGGCGAAAGAAATATTCAAATATCAGAGTAATTAAAATGTTTTCTGTGTTGAATATGCAAGATGAAATTAAAAAAAATAACTCCCTCTCCGTGCAGGGTGTTTCATGACTCCAGTTCGATACTTTATAGGATATTCTGACTGAAATGTATTATCACTTGAATTAGTGACTTGAAGCCGGGGTTAGCGTGAATCGATTTAGTGGATATTCATTAATCGTAACTAAAATTAATTATTATACTTTAAGGATTACTGTAATTATGACACATGAAATGACGTCTGCTTACGCTAGTCGTTGCTAGGTAACAGATCCCAACAATGTTTACGCCTTTATAATGCCTTTACTAACCGTTTCCTGGCAACCGATATATAAAAGAATCTAATTGAATTACACAATCCAAACATTGTACATGAAGTCTTCTGTTCACAGACTCATTGTTGGAATTAACTCTGTTCTTCACAGCCTCCCGTACAGAACTGAACTCTGTACTACTCCTTTCCACGACAGCTTGTTCTTGACTCACGGCTTCTCAGCTACGACTGACTCCTCGGCCAAAGTCAAAGTCACATTGTGACTGACGGTCAGTCAGTCAGTCAGTCTGACGACATGATATTTACTACTGTTTTGACAGTTACGGTCTTTTTTTGTGGGACGCCCTCTCTGACGAGAGGACGGGCCGGTCTTTTGATTATGCTGCTGGCCCTTACCAGTGCAGTCTTCCTCGGGACTCGCAACCATATTTTACTGTCTCAGATTTGAGACTTCTCTTTTCGTCGCCTCCTACGACTCGCAGAGTCACGGTGGAGGTATTCGACCCCGCTTCCACTCTGGTGGCACTCTGAAGCTGTACTGAAGTCTTCTTATATGCCCTCGGGAAGAACAGCATAGAAAACATCGCTCGCCATTTTCTGTAGTTGAATTGTTGCCATGGGAATATGTTTGTATGTGAATCCGTTACTCAGCGAGAGTTCTCATATATTTGCTTATTCAGCGGTCGTTGCGTAGCAACGGGTCTATATTCCACAGTATGTAGAGGATGATTGACGAGATCTGAAAGAGAATAGATGGAGGTAAAAAGTAAATAATAGAGAGCGTGCAACTGCCGTAAAAGAGACAAATGTTCTTAGAACTCCACGTGTGTTTCTAAATTCCATAAATTACTGTCATATTTTGTATAAAAATCTTATTCCCTCGGGACTGATTGATAGATGGCAACAACGCTCCATAAAGATGGATTATACAGAGAAAAGTTTCCATTTCTTGTTCACAGCAAAACACAAGACGAACGTATTTTTTCCACGAGTGCTGCAGAATACAAATCTGTCCTCACTGAAGGGAGTGGCTCTGTTATCTGACTTCAGTTACCCATTGCTATGGCAACTCAACAAAACAAGAAGAATGAGTCAGGATCCCGCGCGGTAAACCCTGTGGTAAAGCTTCCAATGTATCCCTCGGGAACCGTTTCTCAATCCTCACTGCACACGCCGTGACGGGGAGCTAGAACCTGTTCTACCTGCTGGACAAAAATAAGCATATCACAACAGACAACATTTAATAACTCTAGAAAGCTCAGTGTCCTGCAATCATATGGATGGATTTTATTCACGTTGCATTAACGCGAAAGAATATTAATAAAAGTAAAGGTAAAGTTGTCCCTGTGCTTAACTAATTAAGCACTACATCATGCAGGCGTATGGGGGGTGGTTGTGTAGATCCATATTTTCTTTATCTCGGCACTAGTTGGAGGCGAGTGATCAGCTTCACGCACCGGCCGCTTAACCCCTGGGATAGAGCCCCCGGTACCCATTGGAAAGGAGGTTGAGTGGACCCCAGAGCCGGTCTGAATGACGTGAAAAAGAGAAAATTCTTCCCCCTACCGAGACTCGAACTGCGACCTTTTGGTCATCCAGGCCGTAGCCAGTGGCTTCAAACTGGAGGAACATGTCCCTGTATTTATATCCCTCAGGAACAGGGTGGCCCAATTATACCCCCAGGCACTGGGGCCCCTTTTCGTCGCCTCCTACGCCTCGCAGGGCTACGGTGGGGGTATTCGAACCTCCCTCAATACATAAGATTTTACTACGACTGATTTCGGTCTTAACACTCAAGAAGTGGACTAACCTTTACTAGGGAGGCACTCGGGTTGAGTCTCGGTCCGGATACCAACCAGCATGAATGAAAATATTCTTGATTTTCGTCAGTCCCTCCGGACAAATACTGTTACAGTAGATTAAATAACGCCACACTCGCTTTAGCCTCGTCTTTCCGAATTTCATATTCAGTATCATCTGGCCATTCTACGCTTTTGTTCCTAGACTGGGTTACAGGCCATTTCAGTTAAATGCTATAGAGAGAAGGTAAATTTGAGCCCATGCTTAATTAACTGAGCACTGTGGCGTGAAGGCCTATGGGACATTCAAGTGTAGCTCGGTTTTAAGTGGACGTCGATGGTAAGCTTCAAGCTCCTGCCGCTTTACCCTCGGTTTCCACTGGGTGGGTTCCTTAGCAGGTCTGAACCTGGTGGATTGGAATAGAAGCCTTCTGCCCTTGCCGGGAATTGAACCCCAGTGCTACTGCACGTGGCTGTGTGTAAGATAGAGTTGCAGCTGCGCCTTGGACCTGTCTCCAGAAAACTGTTCTGTGTTATTTGTATGACTTCTGATTTTAATTGTTTATAGAAGTATTAATTTTATTTTGGTTATTTTTTTGTTTGATATTTTGGTGTCTAGATTTTGATAATGTGGCACAGTTCAAATATTTGGGAACGACGAAAACAAATCAAAACCTGATTCAGGAGGAAATTAAAAGGAGATTGAACTCGGGTAATGCTTGCTACCATTCAGTCCAGAACCTTTTGTCTTCTCGTCTGCTGTCCAAAAACATAAAAATTAGAATATACAAAATTATAATTTTGCCTGTGGTTCTGTATAGGTGTGAAATTTGGACTCTGACATTAAGGGAGGAACATAGACTGAGGGTGTTTGAGAACAGGGGGTTGAGGAGAATATTTGAACCGAAGAGATAGAAGTGACAGGAGGTTGGAGAAATCTGCATAATGAGGAGCTTCATAACTTGTACTCTTCTCCAAGTATAATTAGAATGATCAAGTGAATGGGGATGGGCAGGGCATGTAGCACGAATGGGTGAAGGGAGGAATGCATATAAGATATTGGTGGGAAATTCAGAAGGAAGGAGATCATTAGGAAGACCAAGGCATAGATGGATGGACAATATTAGAATGGATCTTAGAGAGATAGAATGGGATGGTATGGATTAGATTGATCTGGCTGAGGATAGGGACCAGTGGAGGACTCTTGTGAACACGGTAATGAACTTTCCGGTTCCATAAAATGCTGGGACGTTCTTGAGTATCTGCAGAATTGGCGGCTCCTCCAGAAGGGCTCAACTCCATGAGTAAATAAATAAGTAATGTTGGTGTCCAGAACTCCCGTGACTGGTAAGTCAATTAACAGTGCATTGCCTGCAATTCAAGTTTCTTCAATACAAAGTGAATCGTGAATAAGGAAGAAAGAAAACGGTTCTATACGTCGGGTAGGAAGAAATAACATTTCCCAATACCGCAAGATGTCAGCAGAGGGCTTTGGCAAAATTGACAACTGTAGTCTATGCAACAACATCAGGCCTTGGGGGCTCCCCCTTTTTTTACCGCTCGCCTCTGGATCAGTGAACGTCAGACGCAAAGGGAACAGCGTCAGAGAGATCACTGGTATCAAGCTACCCCTTCCACTAGGCGCGCGATTCGTGGAGAACTTGCGACTGGAATCGAAACACTCCATGACGTGTACTACCCCCCCTTCTCTCTCCTGTCCCTCCCTCAGCTTTAGGATAAAGGTAACCTTGCTATTTCGCTTAATTAATTAAATACCACATCATAAATATAGGGGATAGTGGAGGTATAGCTCCATGCATTCTTAATGACAGAAGCAGATGAATGTTAGGGGTCAGTTTCACACTTCTACGGATTTATCCATCGCAAAACCCATTGTGTAAGAGAGGGTGGACCTCAGTGCAGGACTGGACGCTGTGGAGAAGATGAATATCACGTGCCCCTCCAGTACGCGATCTAGTCGCTATTCGGAGCGTGTTCCTGTCAATTGTGTGTTTTGTAACTTCAGAGAGACAGATGCATGGAGGGATGATCATGTATGTCCGTCCATCTGGGCGCCTGTAGCTATGAGCTCGACAGGCGACGTACGAGCGTCGGGAGCGTCCAATAAATTCAGAGGACGAGTGAATTAATTCAGTAATCATAAACAAAAACAAAAAGCAAACCCCGTGGTTTTAGTCCGCAAGCGATCTCTACCGACCGAGCGACCGCCGCTTGCCGGTGAAGTTAGTGCCAACTTTACGTACAATACACCACTGGTCGCGGTGCATGGGGAAACCCACCCCTCCAATAATAATAATAATAATAGTGCCAACTTTAGCGGATAGAGAGTTTCGCGTTGTCAGCGCAACGGATCCCCACGGCCATTTATTTCGGGCTTCTAGACCGGAGCCGCTATTTCCTTGAAATAGCCCCTCAATTATCCTTTCGAGGCCCCCGTTCGAGACCCACTACTTCTCAGAAAATCTGATAGCGCCGGGAATCGAACCCGGACCTCTGTATCTGTAGCCAAGAACTGACCACTATACCACAGAGGCGGTCTGGACGTTATGCAAAAAAGAAAATCACTTATTGGGAATCGAACCATTATTCCTCAGCAGTCCTACCCTATAAGACAGCACTGTATAGACTGAGCTATCCCAGCTCCTCTGTGATCAGTAAAGACGACATGAACTAAAATAGTTTTGCATGAACTTATACGTCTGCATCCGTATTTTCGTAAAAGTATTTGTGAGCACAATAGACCATCATGAACACCCGGTAGTGTCGCTTCCGGCTCCCCGTATTCGCCTCCCCGGCTTCCTCTGTGATGCGGGTTTCATTCGTTAATTCAATCTTCCCTTCTTTTCTGTCCTCTCCGATTTTCTGCCTCTTTTTCCCCCCTTCGTGTGATTTCTGCTGAGGTTGCCCAGTGAAGCGCAGTTAAAAGACTGAAAATCTCCGCAACATAAGCCAGAAGGAAACAACAGGTGTTTAAAATAAAAACCTCATTCTCCTGACTGGCCATAATTACATACACCAGTGTTTGAAAATCCAACAGGAAATCTCATGATATTTCGTGCTCTTATCTCCTTGCCTCGTTCCAGACCCACTGTTTCTCAGAATATCTGGAAGCGTCGGGAATCGAACCCGGACCTCTGGATCTGTAGGCAAGAACTCTGACGACTAGACCACGGATTGTTTCCAATTTATTTTTGCAGCATACTATAGGAGTGCCTTCCCTGCCACTATTTCTCCCTTCGATGATTAAAATGACGTAAAGTGAGGTGTCAGGAGTAGTTAGCTTCACGCAAAACACTTAATATCTCGTGGGATAGTGTACACATATATACATCGTATAGCGGAGCGTTAGAATTTTCCCTGATAAACTTCTACATAGCTGGAGAAAGTTTCGTCGCATAGTTTTGTAAGCCGTTTCCCAGCAAGGGTGAGGTGTGGAGAAGGAGAGACCGGAAGCCTCTGCAACTTATTCTTTTCCATCGTTTTAAGCGGTACTGTCTCTGAAGCATTAATATCCGGGTGAATAACTTGTAATTTTTAGCCAGCTTACCTTTTATTTGGAAAAGAAAAAATGAAAGTACGCTTATGAGATCATCATCCTGCGAGTGAATTTCCCGTATCAACTTTTGTACATCTGAACATATCTTTACGAAATTTGGTATGTATATCATGGCCAAAAGACGAGAAAGAAGACATAAGAAGATGCTGGATGACTTTGGGGACAGAAGAAGATATTCTTATTTTAAGGAGAAAGCTTGAGATCGCATTAAGTGGAGGAACTGTTTTGGAAAAGACCGTGGACCTGTCGTCTGACAGATTACTGATGAATGAATGAATCATGGCACCTGAACTCATCTCAACGGCTTACTTTATAAATCCCTCCCATCAGTCTGTGTGTCTATATGTGTATCCCTTTATTGTTGCTAGGCAACGGCTCGGTAAGGACATTTACCGGTGCACCGAATACACACGCAACAATAGAATTATTATTGGACGGATCATTTTCTCTGCGGTCCGCGTCGTGGAACTAGGCGATTTTTCTCCTCAGAACTTGTTGTTTAGATTCAAGGTTCTCACAACGATGGGATGTGACTCCGTATAGTCCGTTGGATGTTCACCGATGTTTAGGAGGAATCTGTTGCCTCCATCTTTAGGCTGGAAGCAACTGGCCAGACGTAGACACAGCAAACACAGCGCTCCTTACAACTTATGCGAAGTTTTACCGGCTTAGACGGCGTCACATCCCAGAAGACAGGACTTTAAGCCTCGTAGAGCAACTTCAAGCACCTGATGTGTCGATTGTCTACTACCAGGATCATTGCAGCTTCGAGAGACGTGAGGTTCTCGCTAGCGGTGAATTTGAACAGCACATTCTTCTAGCATGTTACACCGTCTAGCCTGGTGGATGTTTGCACTTGCTTTCTTGCTGGTTTCTTTCTTGGCTTACTCTTCGACCGTGAAGATGGAGACAGTAGTCTCTTCCGAAACACCTGTGGACTGTACACGCCGCAGAAGATGGTATTCTTTTTCTTTTTCCTCTTTGGTTTTCTTCATATCGTTCTTCTGTTGTGTTCTCTCTTTGATTTTACACTTTTCTTGTATTAGTTTCCTTTATATTCTGTCCCGTTGTCAGTTTCTCTTTTTATGCTGTTTATTTTGTGACACTGTTAATATTATCACTTGTTGGAGTGACTACATACGATGCCTCGATTTATTGACCACTTACAAGTCATAACTACAAATAACTATATAACACTAACGCTGATTTTCACACTTTACAAATCACTGCAGGCTGTCTTCATCAGCGTTTTATACTCTTCCATAGTCGTTGCTTGGTAACGGATTCTAACAGTGGAGATTCTTCAGCTTCACGCGCTCAAGTCCTCTCTTCACAGACTCCTGTACAGAACTCGACTCGACTCTTTGTCCCTTGCTTATAACATGTCGGCACGGACCACATATAAACACCCCGTTTGCAGCAGTACCTGTATTGTTGTGTGTCGATTCGTTGCTGCGAGAACGTGTTTACTGAGCCGTTCCCCAGAAACGGCCCTAGTTGCACGGACCACATAGAAACACCCCGTTTGCAACAGTACCTCCATTGTTGTGTGTCGATTTGTTGCGGTGAGAACGTGTTTACTGAGCCGTTGCCTAGAAACGGCCCTAGTATATCCTCACATCTCGGGGCCGTTGCATAGCAACGGCTCTACAAGTTACGTTATATAGACTATATAGCCGCGAATGGCGTGATGATTGATGAATTAGAAAGGATTAGGAATGAAGCGGTCATGACCTATTCGAGATACTTTCCCGACATTTGACTGAAGTACCTGAGAACATCACAAGAAATCCAAATGAGGACAGGCCGAGGCCCGGTCAAGATTTGAACCGAAGGCTTCTAGAATGCAAGTCTAAGAGAATTACCTTTGGAGCATCTTTCCCGGCTGTTCCATTTTGTTTCGCGTCATATTCTGACTTTTGATCCATACATTTGTTGTGTTCCCTTTTCCTTCTGTTCTGAAATTATTTTTGCTTTTTCTTCCCTAATCTGTTCTCCTCTTCCCTCATCTTCTCGTTTGTTCTCTCTTCTCTCTCTCTCGTGAAATTCATCGCTGAGAACTGAATTCTAGGGGCATCAGTCATACTGACCTGTCATTCTTCTGTGCATTTCGCTACTTCCCGTTGTGGTGCGCTGTATCGGAGAGCGGCCATATTAGACCAGTTACATGTTATCATGAAGAAAAAGGAAATCAGGCGCTGATACTGCGCTAATGATTATTACAGAGACCTTTGTATTCGGAATAAACGATCAAAAGGAATTTGATTTGTTTCATTCTGGTCCGTCAGATATTATATGTTTATGTATATAATTTAACGCCTATTGTAATAGTAGTTTCCGGAAAAAGTATTGATGCCCTCTGAGAATGATCCGTAAGGATCGAAACATGTAGGGGTGATGAGTTTTCAAGTGATAAAACTTGAATAGTCACACGGGAAAGTGTTGTTTTTGTCTCTGCGATCAAAAGGAAATACAGACGCACTGTGATACAGAAATCATCCGAGAACTCTGCACAGTTTCCTGTAGCTTCCGTTTCGACTAAATACTAGGAAACTGCTTATGTGAACAGGTCTAATATAACTGAACCATTCTGCGAAGTTCTCCTTTGTATTTCCCTAGCAAAACATTTTGAATATGCTAACAAATTCAAATATATTTTGACGTTTATTTTTTAATTTAATTCGCTTGATTTCTGTATCGTTTAATTTTGTCTGCACATTATGTTTCAGTGTACACGTACATGTGACACCCTACAACTGTAGAATTGTAGATATTTGTATGAAAATCAGTATACCATCTGCTGCCACCAGATTTCTACGTTTTTTTTTTCCCAAAAGTTTCCTTTTACTTGTCTTTGGAGTGCTGTTAGAAGTAGCAAATATATTTTATCAGTGGACATTTCTCCAGCCCTTGCTGAACTGTTGAATATCGTCGCTATGGAAATTGAAACATTGGAATTAATGCAAATAGATTTCCCTTCGTCATCTACTGATATTGAAATAAAGTTTTAAAACAATTAAGTGTAAACCAGCAAGTTGGTTAAAGCGGTAACACTTGTGACTTGTATTCGGAAGGTGCCTAGTTAGAGCACCGACAGGGGCACTGAGTGTCCTAATTGAGAATTTTATGATTTTCCTGAGTCCCCGTAGGCAGATGTCGGGTTAGTACCTCAAACTAGGCGATGACCGTTTTCTTACATATTGTTGCAACTTCATTCTTCACTCAGTATTACTGTCTTATCGAACATCGTCAGATCCCTTTAGAATCTATTCATTATTAACTCTCATCCAATTATATAACCCTATGTGTTCTAAGCTACTGTCAGTGTCGTTAAATAAGTTAGAATTATATAAACACTAATGCAACATATTCAGCGGGAATTCTCCTTATTTTTTTACATAAATTTTCCTGATATTATCTTCCCTTCGTTGCTCCCATATTATTTTCCGGTCCTATATTTTATCGAATAATATATTGGAGGCAGACATTTAACGCCATCTCCCACGAATAGCATGTATAAATAATTATCTGCCATCATCCTTATATTGTCACGTGTGTGAATGGCTATAGATGCGCTTTGGATTGGTAACCTACAAATTGTAACTACACATAACTGTAACTTCTCAGTCTGCTGTGTCTTCACCAGTTGTTGCCTGGTGACGAATCTCAACAGCGTTCTCTGCTTCTTTGTTTAGTTGTTACGGGCTGACGACTGTCCCGTAATTAACTCATTGCTGCAACTGTCAACTCTTAACTAACTCTCACTAACTGACCTGTTTATAACATCTCGGCACGGACCTCACAGAAAACATCGTTCATCTGTTGCTGTTTCGAATTCGTTACCTAGAAACTGCTAATGACCCAGTACAAGGGTCGAAACATATTGTGTCAATAGAGACAAACATTGATACGATAGTGTCTACTTTGTTTTTAAATACAGAATATTGTTGTGTAGACTGCATGCTTTTGTATACATTTTGTTTACCTTGTTTATGTCACTCAACAGGATGCATGCTATTAAAGTTGTATTTTTGCTTATCTCGGTCATTGCCCAGCTGCGGCTCTGAATGCAACAATATAGCATACTGCACTTCAATTATACTGTCAGAATTATACGAGTAATAGTATAGGTAGGATAAGCTGAAGAAAAAGACTGCACGCTTATCTGTGACCTCCTGCACAACTTACGTTCAGGCAACGTGTTCACGCTAAACAATTCATTCCTATGGTAGCCTGAAATGGTCTCAGGCTTAAAAACTTAGTTTTTGTAGAGACTGAAATTAAATTAATACATCCCTTATGTATAATTTTTTTTATTTATTAAAGACGTTCAAAACTTATTTTGACTATGTAGGTTGGGTAATTAAACTGAAAATAATGCCTACATTATGGCAGTTCCAGATTTATAGTCGTGACTCCAAATTTGGCTAACTTACATCCACTAGCCACTGTACAAAATCTACTCGACCATACACTCAGACCAGCACTAAAGATAATCGCCAGCAGTTACTCTTACCTTGGCCGTGGCGAGTAGGCGACCATATTTCTCAAGTTCTGCAGCATATGTTTCCCTTCCTGTGGGGCTTATAGAATATAATGATTAAACGACAGCTGTACACTTGTATTAAGCTTCCGCGTTGTAACGCCGTCGGGCCAGTTCCCATGGTCACGGACATTTAATGTGACGTTGTACAGTAATTTGTTAATTTATCGTTAATTTGTCTCAGAGCATTCAAAAGTCAGATGGACTGGTTCTGTTTAATATCCTAGACATATACGTGCATGGAAATAGTGGCTGCACTTGTTACTAGGTTTAATACTCTATATTAACATACATAGCCGTTCAGTGTAATAGGGCCCTAGCTGTAATACTGACTTGGATCCGGTGAAAAGTAAATTAAAGTTTGTACTAAATTACGGCGTGATATATTTTCTTTCTTATTTACATTAAGATACCTGAGTTTTTTGCCTTAGTAGTAATAAATAGTGTACTATAATTTTATTTTGCCAACCCCGGAAATAGAATTACCTACCAAACCGCCTAGGCTGTTGCACAGAAAACCCCACAATAGTTCTCTTTGAAGACCTTGAAACAACAAGTGGAATATATATAAGTGAAAGACTGTTCTTTCCTCTAAACTTCGGTATGTCACTCCTGATACCATATATTGGCAGAAATGCTGTACTAATTGATTAACGAGACAATCTCTTCTGTTGATTCCGTTTTTTACATAAGTACCTCTAATTTTTTTATCGCTAGTCGGGTGGGAGTAAGTCCCTTGTACTGCGGCCACTTCTGGCCTATTGTACCAGCCCCAGATGATAGGTGAGGGTGATTGTGGAGCAATTGGTGGAATGAAGATTGGCAAGGGATACCGAAGCACTCGGAGAAAACCTGCCCCAGCGCCACTTTGTTCACCACAAATCCCACTTGACCAGACCCCGGGATCGAACCCGGGCCGCCGCGATGTGTAGCCAGCGACTAACCTCTTGAGCTATGGCGCGGCCTAAATACCTCTAACCAGTCTGGTTAGTACGTGGCATGCAAGAGGTTAAGATTTTCGTGAAGATCTCTGAAAGATGGTCCTGTGACTACCGTCACGCCAGGGGGGCTTGTAGGAGACAAGGAAGTTAAGTTTCACATATTACAGGTCTATGTACTTGATATGAGCAGTTGATTTCACGCTGTGGACACTTTGTACGAGTATCTGTGATAATTCTCTCATACCCTTTGGATTGGGGGATTACTAGTAAATAGGCGGTCTTGACCGGGAAGAAAAAGAAAAAAATACATCTAACCCTTCATAGTGACTGACACTTTCTGTCATCATCTTAATATTCCGTAGACTTCGGTCTACTGTGCTACAGCTGGTGAGGGCGGCGGGCGTCTGACAAAGATCTCTTCTTTTAGTAAAAGACCGCTAAAACTTGCGGCGGCGGCCCTAGCGTCCGTCATCGCTTCTGTTACATTTTACTTGAAGTACTTTTCGCAATGAGATTCACTTAAACAGAGATATGATTAAATTAAATGTAAATTTCTATTATTGAATCTTCGTGTATAAAAAAGGTGAACCTATCCCTGTAACAGGCCGTGGAGGCCCACAGGGTTGTGAGACGTTGAGGCTCCCACATTATCTAGATAGTCTGCTCACAGATAGCGGTAAGGTTGTCAGCCTTACGCGCCGGCAGCGCTTTACCCCCCAGGAAGATTCCTGGTACTCATTTCTGTTAGAGGCCGAGTCGACCCCAGGGCCATAGTGCGGCGGGGATGATTAGTTCAATTTAAAAGTCCAATGACCTAATAGAGATCCGAAACCGCGACCTTCCGGCTAGTAGCATAGTGCTTCAACCAAGCTCCCGATTGCCCCCCCCCCAGACTCCTTGTATACTGTGTCTGAAACAGCTTTGAATTTGCGTCATTGTCATCTAGGATGTGTCTCGTTACGTCAGTGTTAGGAAGTTACTGGATTCTGTCCTAACTCACAATAGGAAGAGAAGTCACCACACCACAGGACTCTTGTTTCCCCCATGACAGATATTTGAGTCAAACATTATAGGGTGAAATAAATGTCGCCTTGCATTGTATGTATGTAATATTTTGGGGCTGACTTCAGTATCAATGAAGATAAACAAAAAACAAACTCCGTGGCCTGTAGTCCGCAAGCGAACTATACCGACCGAGCGACCGCCGCTTGTCGGCGAAGTTAGTGCCAACTTTACGGATAGAGGGTGTCGCGTGGTCAGCGCAACGGATCCCCACGACCGTTAATCTCGGTTTTCTAGACCGGAGTCGCTGTTTCCTTGAAACAGCTCCTCAATTATCCTCACGAGGCTGAGTGGACCCCGTTCCATACCCACTACTTCTCAGAAAATCTGGTAGGGCCTGAAATCGATCCTGGGACCTCTGGATCTGTAGGCAGGAACTCTGACCACTAGACCACAGAGGTGGTCATGAAGATAAAGAGCTGGAAAGTAAATGCCACGTTTAGAGGTCCACGGACTTCAAACTTGGGCATTCCAGTGCATTTTGAACGGAAATTACGTCAATTGTTTAAAGGAAACTGTTCATATCTTCTGAATATTTTAAGGCGATTAGTAAAATACCCTTCAATCGGCTTGAACGAACGTTTGTAAGGAAATATCTTTGTTCAGTTCTCTCCCTTCCTGCTCTTAGAAACAATCCTTGCTGCGTGACTATCCAATCACTTTGTTCTTTGTCAACCATCGAGTGAGGAATACCAAAATTTATCAATAAAAACCTGGTCGTTCTAATCCGATATGTAAAGTTTCACCAACATTCTGTAGAGCGGTTTTAACCCTTCTGTATCATGAGGAGCAGGCCCGCCCTCTGTCGGCAACCCCAGACACCTCTCTGTAATATTAGGAGCCCCCGTCTCAACTTTATTACACGCAATTTCAATTTCAATTAACGGGCTGTGCGATGGAGAGAGAACGGTATGACGATTTCTGATATAGGGAACTCGCTGCTAGCGAAGGTATTGATGTAACTTGAGGTTGTTAACGGCGGTAGAAGGGAAATTGGCTGAGAAGGGTAACTTGTACATTGAACACTGGATATCTCGGTTAAAATAGGGAGAGAGTAGGTAAGGGCAGTTTGTGTGACGGGTTTTGTGTCGCTTGAAATGCAGAACAAACAATCATTTCACTACAAGACATTTTGAGATAAGTTGTTCTATATACCTGTACATAGATGCTATATGCTTTATATGAATGCAGCTCTTCTCCTTAGAGTAAACTATTCTTTCATACTGAAACTGCGTCACGGTGTATTTTTCTTTTCTGTTCTAGACGGAAACAAAGCGAAATGGTATTCTGACTGTTTTGTTATCTACTTCAAAACAAATTTCAACAGACTAAACTCTCTAGTTTCTAGCCAAAGCATTTCAGCTTTCAAGTTATCGGTTTCTCCGAGTAGACGCAACTGAATTTTGTAACTTAGCTGAATAAGTGGCATTGTCTGTCCGTCTATATATATATATATAATATATCCTCTAAAAGCACTTAACCGAATTTCATGAAATTTCGTGTGGTACAGACTGCACTGTAGTTGCCACATTTTGAAATTCGAAAAAAAAGGATTATGAAGGACGGGTTTTAGACAAGAGTTTTGGGAAATTAATACAGAAATAAATGTTAAAAACATTAGAATAAATATGTATACGTTAAAGCTATCTCTGTGCTTAACTAATTAAGCACTAGTCCATGAAGACGTATAAGGGAGTGAGGTATAGCTCCACCATTCTTGATCTGGGCACTGGATGGAGGTGAATGGTCAGCTTCAAGGCCCTGCCGCTTTACCCCCGGGAAAGAGCCCCAAGTTCCTATTGGATAAGAGGCTTGATGGGACCCAGTACCATATACAGTAGAACTTGGTTATAACGTCATCAAAGGGACCTAAAAATAGTGTCGTTATAAACGAATGTCGTTGTAACCGAAATGGGCACTTCCACAGTAGCCTTATGTTAGTCACGTAAAAATCTACCAAAAACCGAGTTAAAATGTTGCATTTTTTTAGTGAAATACGTAGTTAAGTACAGACTAACGTAACATTAACGTGGAATTGCCCAAATGTGTAATATCAAAGACATATTACAGCGCTTTTCACTGACAATACACACAATATTTCACGAATCACTTTAACTTTCTCTTCAATGCTTAAAACTTTCCTTTTCATTGCCATGTTTTCGCTACTGCACTTCTCTGGGTTTAGGCAGGAACACTTTAGGGTAAGTAGACAATGTGAGGTCCTGTTAGAAGAGATTCTAGGAAAGGAATGCAGTTAACAACCTGCCGCGTCCTCTTGCACTATTCACGCAGTCCCACCCCACACCCTTGTTTTCGCATAAAACCCACGCTCCTCTTGCAGCCCGCGGTCGTATTCTTCCAGGACAGCCACGTCAGCAAGTAGAGAAAGTGAGGGTGGGCAGACACATCGAACTTTCCCACGATATCAGAGAAATTCAGGAATGAAAATGACGTTACATACGAGGTTGATGCATTTGTGCATGTCGTACGAAGCAAGGTATAAAAACAGTTGCTTTATGAGGAATTAGTTCGTACCATTGAAAATTTGACGCAATAGACAAGGTGTCGCAGAAACCGATGTTGCTATAACCAAGTTTTACTGTATATATAATTAAGTGTAAAAAAGTGGAAAATGAAAACAGACCACAGGACTGAGGCAGAAACATTTGAAAGGTAAAACTATCCCTGTAACAGGCCTTGGAAACCCATAGGATTGTGAGTCGTCGAGGCTCCCACATTTTATAGAATGTCAGTTAACAGATGGCGGTCAGTTTTTCAGCCTTAAGCACCGGCCGCCCTTTACACCCAGGAAAATTCATGGTATTCATTTCTGTTCAAGGCTGAATTGACCCGAGGGCCATAGTAAGGCTGGAAGGATTAAGTCAATTGAGAAATTCATTGACCTGAACGGGAATGGAACCCGCGACCTTCCGGCTTGTACCAACTACGCTACAGCGCGCCTCCTGGAACACATTTACATGTGTAGTTATTGAGGGGCAGTAACATGTTATGCGTAATTCAAATGTTAATGTAGTGTTAATGAGGTTTATGTCATAGGAACGGCAATTTAAGTGGGGTCACAGTGCGTAGGACCAGGGAATCAAACTCCGGCACCCCAAAGTGTAAACTATAGCGGATCTAATAAAGTGTTCATTGATATTCGTACTAACAAAATTCTTCACGTGAACGAAATGTACCTCACTTCCGGCTTCACGCGTCTTCCGAAACCAGATTTTCTCACTCTTAAGAAGCAGATCCCCGTGCAGAACGTGCAGTGTAGGTCTCAGTTCGTGTGTCTCTTTAGCTACTTTGCCGCATGCTAACCTGACACCCTCAGAATTCAAAGGAAAATCAGTTTTCGCACTATGAAATTCTCCTGCTTTCTCCTGTATTCCTTTCGTAAACCGTCCATTTATAAATTAAATTTTGCTTCACGCAGCCACATCAAAATATTATGAATATTCACTGAATAGACACGATACACTAAAACAAAAGACTGCTCGCTCGTTCTCTATCTATTACTAAAGTTATGCTCATGCAACATGTTAACGCTCAACAGTACATCGTTATGACAGCTCGAAATTGTGTACTTTAAGATGTACAGTATGTGTTTAAAAAATATAAAAAAAGTAAAAAGTAAAACTATCCCTGTACCAGACCGTGAAGGCCCATAGGGTTGTGAGACGTTGAGGGTCCCACATTATCTAGACAATCGGCTCAAAGATGGCGGTGAGGTTGTCAGCCTTACGCGCCGGCCGCGCTTTACTCCCCAGGAAAATTATTTAATTAATTCATAGTACTCATTTCTGTTAGAGGCTGAGTGAACCCCAGGGCCATAGTGCGGCTGGAAGGATTAGGTCAATTGAAAAAAATCCAATGACCTCATCGGAACTTGAACCCACGACCTTCCGGCTTGTAGCATAGCCCCTCAACCAACTACGCTACCGCGTGCCCCTTGTTTAAAAAATATAAAGTAAAAAATTGTGACCCATAAAGTCAATCGAACTACACGGTTGAGTGGTCACTACCCCTGCTTCGTATTCAGGAGATTCCAGTATGTGCCTGGAGGTACTGAATAAAGCCAATCAGGACAGAGTGCATCTGGTCCGGGATTCGAGAGCAGTACCTCCTGCATACGAGTCAGAAGCATAACTGTTTGAGCCAATTTATTTAATACCTTATTTATCAATATATTTGCCTTCATTCCCAACTGTACATGTTACAATAAATTGTATCCAAACGCTGTCAAATACAAATGTTTTTCCCGCAATTTCCATAATGCTGCCAGCCAATTTCGTGTCTAATTAGGCCGACAACGCAACCAGCAACACATGTGACCAAGCAGCAGCGCAAACGCCTGCGCAGGGAGCGGTCACACTCTCGGGCTGAAGTCAGTTAATGCTGAATGTTCAAGGCATAACCGGACCATAATTAACAAACCGCGTGGTTTGGTCGTGCGCCACGTACGCTCTATAAATGCCAGACAAGTTCTCCGACCCTGGAGCGCGGTCACGATACATCAAGGGAAATCAATTTTCAGGAAATTCGCCGAAAGAAATATGTAACGACGCATATCTTATGTGGCATATCATCTCAGGCGCCGGGATAGCTCAGTCATTATAGTGACTAGGTGAGAGGCTCTAAAACTGATGAATCGGGGTTCGATTCCCGATGCGGATAAGAGATTTTTCTCTTCTCTATAGACTGTAGACCGGCTCTTGGGCCCATCCAGCCTCTTACCTAACGCGTTACGGGAGGCTTCTGAGCGGCCGGAGCGTGAAGCTGGTCATTCACTTCCAACCAATGCAGAGATTAATTATCCGTTTTCATGGCGCGATACTTAAATACAGGGAGGCCGCACCTTAGCTCAAGCGGTTAGTCGCTGGCTTCCCACCGCGGCGGCCCGGGTTCGATCCCGTGTCTGGTCAAGTGGGATTTGTGGTGGACAAAGTGGCGCTGGGGCAGGTTTTCTCCGAGTACTTCAGTTTCCCCTGCCAATTCATTCCACCAATTGCTCCACAATCACCCTCACCTATCATCCGAGGCTGGTACAATAGGCCAGAAGTGGCCGCAGTACAAGGGACTTAGTTCCACCCCACTAGCAATAAAAGATAAATAAATACAGGGACAACTTTACTTTTCTTTTGTTAGCTAGTTAGCTAGCCCTTATATATAACCTACGAGGGACGAAATATGTCGGCAGTTAATTTCCGGTGAATGTACCTTTACTACGCCTGTCACAGTGGCCGCTCGGTCTAAGGCATGAACTGTGTTTTCTCGATCGAAAGCCGGGATCGTGGGTTCGAATCCCACTCAATATATGGATGTCTGTATGCGCCTATTCTGTGTTTGTGCTGTTCTGTGTGTAGGTAGCTGCTTTGCGACGGGCTGATCCCCCATCCAAGGAGTCCTACCGACTGTATAAAAAGATTGAGGAACTGAAAAACAGCCAAGACCCAACAAAAGTCTGTAGAGATATACTAGATAGATAAATTGTTCTGCGTTCTGCCGTGCGGGATGTTGGAGCTTTCCCTGTATATTTAGCCGTCTTAGGGCAAGAAATTATTTTGTAGGCTTCTTAGTAATGTGTGAGAAACTCCACACAAAAAATCTTGCGTTTGTGAATACCCGTAGAATGTTTTAGTGCAGAGATACGCAGAGTATAGGGCCTATGTAAGTATGTATGCTGGATACGGAGAAGAGGCAGGAGCACGACCCGCTATTAGGACGTCATTAGCGAACTGGCTGACTCGCTACATTAATTAAACCATATTTACTGCTCGAGCTATATCGGCAGAGCGACTGAGATGGAGAATTTTCAAGTCGTAAACATTTTTATGTGCGCGGTCCAGAACGCAAGTGCTCCATCCCTTTCTGCGTTTCCAAATATTGCTCATAACGGCTGCAGTAATTATGATGACAAGTAGACATACATTCAGCTTCCAGATACGAAACGGGGACACAGTCTGTTCGGAAAATAAGATGCCTGATTATAAGCAGACATATGGGTTCAGTAGGGCCATGGGCCCCGCCAGCGACTTTTCGGGAGGATCAATCAGAGAAATGTGAATACAGTGTTACGGTTAGGGTTATCTCAGTAGCCGCATGGTCTGAGGATCGTTTCCTGCCTCTCGAACTTTGAGCTTATAGGTTTGAACACAAATCTGGACGTGGGTGTACTTCCCCATTTTCTGTGTGTTCCTTGTATTGTGTAGGCAGAAAGAAACCTTGAAATATGCAGCGCCCCAGTTCAAGAATTCCCACCAAGTATAAAAGAGACTTCGACTTTGAGAAACTGATCCTGAATTGGAAGAGTTTATACTGTCTCCTCAACAATGCTGAAGAAGAAAAGGAAGATGGTTTAAGAACTATTTTACTGGTCACCCTATGGTGTACGTCATGACCGTCTCAAAGGAAAGGTCACTCAGTTCTATTGATTCGATTAACATATGGTTGTATCCACGAACAATTGCAAACAATAGTCCACCACAAAGCCCACTTGACCAGACGCGGGATCGAACCCGGGCCGCCCCGGGGAGAAGCTAGCGACTAACCGCTTGAGCTATGGCGCGCGCCCTCGTGTTTTCTATTTGGTTCGTGCCGAAATGTTATAAGAAGGATCAGTCAAGTTCCTGAGTTGATAATTGATAGTTGGAGGACCTGAGTGCGGTAAGCTGAAGAATCTCCACTGTTAGTAGCCGTTGACAGGGAACGGCTGGTGAAGATACAGCGGGTTGGAAAGGGCCTGGCTGTTGCTAATGAACTGCAAAGAGTAGAGATGAACGATAGCTCAATTTATCTCGTATGTGATGTTTCGAAATAAAAATGCGTTTCTGAATTACGTTAAGACCTACATTTATGTGATAATCTCTTCATTTGAATGAGGTCTCATGAGAATATCTGAGATTTTTGTAACTGAGTTGCAGAATGTAATTGCGGCTCATGGAGGCGTCGTGTGGGTGGGGGGTTGATATTTTCATGTCTGTGTTTTTTGCTCTTCAGAGAGAAATGTTTGCAACTTACTGCTTTTGGGGTAGCAACTGACCAAGATCCGGGCGCACTGCAGAGGCGGTGAAGATTTGGGGGCGAGGATAGCGGGTATCCTAATTAAAATAAGGTTATGTTTCGAGGCAAGTGTTATAAAGAGTAACTTTAATGGCGTTCTTTTTTGAACCTCAAAACTTCAGTTATGGCTTTATAGTAAAGTGACATAAGGCGAAATAAATGAATTTATTTCTTGAAGAATGCCGTCTTCTGGGATGTGGCGCCGTTTAGATCTTGTGTGAAGAGACGTTTCGGAGGAACGTACTGCCTCCATCTTAAAGGGAGAAAAATCCGCGAGCGAGGAGCCAGCGTGAAGGGTGGCTAGGTAGCAACCGCTTTCCGAAACGTATTTAATAGAAAACTCGATGGACCGTGACCAAGCAAAATACTACTCACACAGAATTGTTGGAAACATTTGGATGTTGGCTTGCCAAGTCCGTGTAGCGACAAGGCTACGGGTTGGATAACCGAGGAGTCGGAGTTCGATTTCCTATAGTGACGAGATATTTCTGAACTTCGTAGTTGTAGTCCGCAAGCGAACTATACCGACCGAGCTACCGCCGCTTGTCGGCGAAGTTAGTGCCAACTTTAGTGGATAGAGTGTGTCGCGTGGTCAGCGCAACAATCCCCACAACCGTTAATTTCGGCTTTCTAGACCGGAGCCGCTACTTTTCCATTCAAGTAACTCCTCAGTTATCCTGACGAGGCTGAGTGCACCTTGTTCCAGACCCATTACTTCTCATAAAATCTGATAGTGCCGGGAATCGAACCTGGACCTCTGGATCTGTAGCCAGAAACTCTGACCACTAGACCACAGAGGCGGCAATCACGATTTCATACAACTCTTCACAGAATTAATAACAGCCGTTCCTTCTACGTATGTATAAACAGTTTCGTAAGCGTAAGTATTATCAATGTTACACAGTTTCGTGTTATGTTAGCATGAATAAGCTACATACGAGGCAGAGTCAATAAATGGGGCACAAATGGATATAAAACGTAAAACATATGATACATCGTATTCGAACCTGGTAAAATCATTTATTTCTCGACATATCCTCCACCGAAATTGATACACTTGTCCTATCGCTTTACTATTGTCACGGAACTCGCAAGCAGAGAAGTCTGTAGACTGTTTTCTCAGCAACTTGCGCACCCGGTCGAGCATCATCTGCGACTTTCGACCGTCCTTCAGAGAATTTCTTGAATCGCTTTATGCGACCAAACATCAGAAACATTTCTTTAGGAATCCTTTGTATTGAGTCCTTTTGCTCACAAAAACTTATAAAAGAACGCTGCTCTTTGGTAACACACTCCTCAAGCATGGTAGCCATTTTGACTACTGAAACTAGCCTCTAAACATTCTCATGCGCGTATGCTACCTAGACTGTCATGAAGCTGGACTGTGCTGCTGCCTGGTGTTACACATAGAAAACCTATTAGATCCATTACAGCTATTTTACTTCCATTTGTAGCCTCTTTACTGACTCTCCATCGTAGTAGGTCACAAATTAGCGGACAGTCCTTTATTTCAATGTATCGTGTCTATTCTGTGAGTGTTGGTAATATTTTAATGTGTATATGTTAAGTGCCATATACTATATAAAAAGGATGATGATTTACGATTGACTATTTGTTGATGCTATTCTTGGGAGGTGGCCTTAAACATCGGCCTCGACATCTAATACGATAACATGTAGGACTGCAAAGGAGTAGCGGAAAAGGCAGAAGTTAACATTACGAAAGCCTATATAACAAATACCGCCAAATTGTCAACGCGTGGAGCTCTGGTTTACGTTAGTAAATAACGTCTGTTCTGTTTGTGACATATCGTCAAAAGTGTTTCAGACAGAGTATGTGTAAAAGTAAAAGTAAAGTTATCCCTGTAACAGGCCATGAAGGTCCATAGGGTTTTGAGACGTTGAGGGTCCCACATTATCTAGACAATCGGCTCAAAGATGGCGGTAAGATTGTCAGCCTTACGCGCCGGCCGCGCTTTACTCCCCAGGAAAATTATTTAATTAATTCCTGGTACTCATTTCTGTTAGAGGCTGAGTGAACCCCAGAGCCATAGTGCGGCTGGAAGGATTAGGTCAGCTGAAAAAATCCAATGACCTCATCGGTATCTGAACCCGCGACCTTCAGACTTGTAGCATAGTGCCTCAACCACTACGCTACAACGTGCCCCCGAGTATGTGTAATGGATATGTATTTATTTTTGTTTTTTTATTCATTTGTCTTTCTTTTATTCCTCTCATTTTGCGCCATTATGCGCGGATAGTGGTGAAACAGAGCGCTCTTCCGCCAAGAAACTCAATTACTCGCGAGTGAATCTGCTCTTGCGGGCTGCATTCCTGTGAAGGGGCAGCAGACGTTTTAATTTCTGTTGCAGCAAATATGACAATGACCATCATACAACGCCACTCACAACTCCCTTTTTATTTATTTCGCTAAAAATTAATTTCAAATTAAAACATAAGTTTAATTGTAAGTTTATAACAAACTGTAATGTTTTACTGCCATAAAACCGGACATGTTTTTATTTCTGTTTGCTTTTAAGACTAAGGAATAAAATTATTGCGTGAATCTTTTTATTATATGTAATAAAAGATTGTTTAAAACATTCCTTTGTAATTGAGACAAGCTGGAAAAAGTTTTAGGAGCTGTAAAGCTGTGAAAAAATGCAGATTTTAATGGTAATAAATTTAGAACATGGACTGAAGAGATTTACGAACTTGTGGTATTTCCCCTGCTACTAGAACTTGTTTCACCGTGTGACACGTGCCCCGTGTTTGGTCACGTGAATATGAATTTTAGTTGTTGCAACTTATACAATATACTGACTCCGTTACAGCCTACGTAGCCGACGAATCGTGTTCGATGCCTAGAAGAGGGAAAACATTTTGTTCCACCGTGTTCAGACCACTCATGGGGCCCACCCAGCCCCCTATCTAATAGCGCGTCCACATTACTCGTGCTCGTGTTCGCCAGGCTTGTGATTGTCGGGAGACCGCCCTTTACCCCAAGGAAGATTCCTAGTACTCATTTCTGTTAGAGGCTGAGTCGATCCCAGGGCCATAGTGCAGCTGGAAGCATTAGATCAATTGAAAAATCGAATGAGCTCATGGGGAATCGAACCCGCTGCCTTCCGGTTTGTAGTACAGTGCTTCAACTAACTACGCTACAGCGTGCCTCCAAAAACACGGTTAAGTTTTATTTTCAATTTACGTTTGGTATATTTATGTACCACATAAAATGTATGCTATTGTTATCTCTCTGCCTTCCGTTACGTGGTCCGTTTTCGCTGGAATGTTGGTATGACTGACCATTGTGTTGATACTGCGCCTCGTGATTCGTCTCTCTTTCCTTCCACGCGACTAATATCAACCGAAATCAACAATGGCGACCCTCTGGTTTTCATTTGTCATTGTGATGGTAAATGGGCATTGCCAATGCGTGAGTTTATCCAATGAACGAAAAAAATACATATTTGTTATTGAGGATGGCTTCAAGAGTGTCTATAGTCATCACATTCTAATGTTCAATGTATAAAGGAAATGTAATAAGTTTCCCGCCTTATTTTCTTTCTACAAGGCCCTAGCAGTGTGGGCAACATTCCGTGAATAGGAAGAGGGTGGGAAATTGTCTTCATTATGAAGAGAAATATCGTTATAATAGTTCCTCCGATATTATAAATTGCCCTACAAAGAAAGTGTTTGGTGTGAAGATGCAGGTTCTGTATATATAAAGTTGTCCTTCTGTTAATTAAGTACGACACCATGAAGACATCACGAATGGAGGTACAGCTCCACAAGTTCTTTCGTTTTCTCGTGGATTATTTTAAGATGCTGTCAATATCTATACTATAGTTTAGAATTGTAGGGTGATTGATGAATTGGAGAGGATTCAGTAGAAAGCGATGATTTTTTCTTTCATTGGCGCTACAGCCCAAATTTGGGCCTTGACGTACCTACATGAAACTCTCCGGTTCCCTTCGGTTTACTAGATCTTAGACATACGGTAGGACTCCTTGGGCGTGTGATCAGCTCGTCGCAAGGCCTCTACCTGTACATAAACACAGAAAAACGTACACAAACATCCATGCCGTGAGTGGGATTCGAACCCACAATCCGGTTTCCAAGCGAGCGAAGACAGTACATGCCTTAGACCGCTCAGCTACCGTGTCCGGCAGTGTATAAGAATAATATATAAGAATTCAGTTCGTACCTGACAGGAAACAGATCCGAACCCAGGATCCCGGCTTCCGAGCGAGCGAAGATAGTACATGCCTTAGACCGCTCGGCTACCGTGACCAGCAGTGTATAAGAATAATATATAAGAATTCAGTTCGTACCTCGCAGAAAACAGATCCGAACCCACGATCCCGGCTTCCGAGCAAGGGAAGACAGTTCATGCCTTAGATCGCTCGGTTACCGTGACCGGCAGGAAGCGGCGATTACCAGTCGAAATAATATTCCAGAATTGACGTAAATGGTCTGAGGAAGATTATGACAGAACTTTGGATGGCTGGAATCCCAAACGAGATTCGAAGCGAGTTCTTTCCCGATTACGAATAGAACTTTGGCTCTGAGCTGCCTCACTCGGTTCTTATTCTGATTCTAGCTGGAGGTTATTTGTCAGCTTCAGGTTTCGGCCGGTTTAGTCCCAGAAAGATCACACACTGCTCTTGAAAAAGAAGGGAACCATCTCTGGTGTTGCCAGGAATCGAAACCTCAACGCCCATCCCCGAGCCGGTCACTATACTGACCCTTTTGGTCTTACCGTGTTCTCTAGCATTTTTTTGGTTCGCTCAGGGCCTCCGTCTCCGTCCTATCTCTTCCTATATCCTTCGACGCTCAAATGACTTCTACCCTAAAAATGAAAGCAGTAGTTACCTCCGACACATGGTACTTATGTACCAAATTACACTGTGTCACAGTAATATTTGAACAGCAACATTTCCAGTAGTGTAATAATGTCTATGAAGATTACTGTCGGTCGCAGTGTGACGCTGCATAGTTTGGTAGATCCGTTACTAAACTTTCGGACGAACATGCTGCTTCGGTCTTCAGGATATTCTGCCGTTCTTCGCGGCTTGAAATCCGAGAAGACAGAAACCTTCAAGATATTTATTACTGAAAGAAAAGATCAATTTTTCTGTTGACGGACATGACATGTGGTATAGAGAACGCTCCGGCTGAAGCAGCAATGCTTCTGATCTCTGTTATCGAGATTCCCGCTTCGAATCTTGGCCAGGGCGCCAACTATATTCCAGGTTTTCCGTAATTTTCCTCAGCCCCTCTGTCCAGCTAATTAATTTCAGGGATGGTAATTTAATTGTCTGTAGTCCATGTTGCTGAGTTAAACAAACTACAAATAAATAAAATTTGGTGTTGAATGATGCGATATCGCGTTAAATAAACTACAAAAAATAAATGAATATATAAAATTTAATAATGAAAATTGACTTACTGAGTTAAATGCACTGTAAATACATAAATAAGCATAAAGTTTATTGCTGAGTTAAAGAAATTGCAAATAATAAATATGTAATAATTATAGTAAAAAATAATTAAAATCTTTATAACGCAATCTGAGTTTCTGGGTATAATTAACTAAACTTAATAAACAAATATAATATAGTAATGAAACTTGAGTTAAATACAATACAGATACATGAATATAATATATTTTGGAACCTGAGTCACTGAATGAAATAAACTAAATAAATAGGCTCTAACAATGAAACCCGAGAGACATTGTTGCGCTTTCCTTAGCACCGTGCCAAGATTACAGGAGCGGTACTGTTGGTCGCGTTGCACCGCCCGTTATATTTCACTGCTATCTGCCATCTGATAATGCCAGTAGCACCCTGCTTTCCGGCTGCCCGCCCACCACACCGTGTCCCGGATAGGGTTTAAGGAGGTGTCTTCCAAATGACCGTGTAATTGACTTGGTTGGGAAACTCTCCTCCTTCCATTTAATCCCCACTTCGTTTTCATCCTCCCTCCTTTCCTTTCATTCTCCGAAAAAAAGAGAAGTACACCTGAGACTTAAGAGAGCCGCTTCTCACTTTTTTTTTTTTATTTTTTAGCTATTACAAGAGCATTATGGGATATGATATATATATCAAGTATCTGGTCTGTTCATTCGTGTGTTATTTAGCGATGCTATATCAATTTCTGAAGTTCTGAGAGACAGGAATGTGGCTACTTTTACTGAAATGAAATATCAGCATCTCTGGGATGTGATATAGTGTAGTCTAGTGAAGTTCGCTGACCCTTCGAAGGAACGCACTGCCTCCATCTTCAAGGCTCAATATATGTTAAGTAAAAGAGTAAGAAAAAAGAAGCTTTCATAAATATTGTGGCATGTGGATCCGTTGTCAGGCAACGACCACGAAACAACTAGACTGTTACTAGTCAACGGCTCATAAACAGCAACAGGGGAATGATGTGTTCTGTGCGGTCCTTGTCTAGATATTATACGCAAGACAGTCAGTGATAACATGCTGTATGTGCGATAAATACACTTGACAAAGGCGAAGCCTATTCATAAAGAGACAAACCGATCCTCTCGTCAAAGAGAATGTTACAGAATGACTATGACCGCAAGGGTTCAGTTGCAAAGAAAAAATTCTCTGGTTGTGAGTCTGAAGGAACTTGGCACCAAGACGAAAAATTGGCGATAAACTGCCAGTCGTAAAGTGAGTCTGACTCTGACTTTGGGGTCAGTCAGATTAGTCACTGAAGTGAAGAGTAGTTGGTGGGTGAGTGGGTGAGTGAGTCAGTGAGAGAGTGAGTGCGTGAGAGAAAGGAACCTGCCGAGGTTCAGTCGTGAGCAGTTGCTGTGAGAAGCTGGTAATTGAGGGACGGGGGCAGTTCGGCAACTGAGAAGAAGGGAAACGTCCTAGTTTGAAGCCGTTACCAAGCAACGACTAGTGAAGACATAGCAGGCTGAGAAGACTTAAGTATGTGAATTAGCGAAACTGTTAAAAGTACGTACAGAGTCCAGTAAACCCGATTGCCAGTCCAAACCCCGTCTATAGTCACTCTCTACACGTGACTGGGTTTTGAGGTTCTCACAGCGATGTATATTCCGGGATGCCGTGCCGAGTAGTGTGGTAGCAATTCGTCGACGTTTCGGGAGAACGTGCTGTCTCGATTTTCAGGGTCGAATATGTACAGTAGAGGCTGTATAAACTGACCATCAATAAATTAATTTAATTTTAATTTGCAGTTATTTATTTTATAACTAATGTTTCAAACACTTTTAATTACCGACTGCAATTCAGTAGTTAAAGACTAATGAAGGAATGCTACCGTATTTTAACCTTAGATTATTTCAGAGAAAAATTTTGTACTCCGTAATGGTGTTCGGTAACTTTAGATGGATGATTCTGTTATCTGGGCATTGGACTTTGTGAGACCGCGGCCCGGTAAATACTTCTTTCCATAAGACGAGGACCCGGCGGTTGAGAAACACAATAACCATCTTCCAAGAAGACCGCATCATTACAAACAAATTCCTTATATTGATTTATGTGTAAGAATGCCTGTATGCCTCGTACGCAGAGGTAGGTGAATGCGCGTTATTCGTTTGCAGGAATGGATGGGGAATCTAGCTTCTAATAATTGATATGCATTTGAGATCCATGGAAAAATAGAGCGCTCACTTTTTCACTTGCCGTTGGTCTTCAGGGAGTCTGCCGCTGGATTACAGAGCTCTGTGCCGGCTGTGGGGCTTGCTTAGAAGGGGGGGGGGGAGAGGAACAGTAAGAGGTCTTTCGCCTTTTGCAATCCATTCGTTACTGTAAAAATATAGCACGATTTGCAAACGATTTTTTCCTTTTCTTTCTTAGCATAGAATGTAAAGCGAAAGGGGTGAAGGTTTTTGTGCTTGTATTTTCAACGATTCTCATTTACCAAGTTCGGTTAAGATGTTCTCTTTTGGGAATCTTTCTGAATGATTGAGAAGTCCCCCAAGACACCGGAGAGATTCCTTTTCGAAGTCGCAGCTCCTAATTCCAATGGTTATGAGATTGATGTCACTCCGAGCAGCAAGTACTCTAACACTGTCATCGTAGGATCGATCTAAATCGAGAGATCGAATAGTAATTTTGTTTTAGTGAGGAACTTTCATTTCGAGATACAGGGAGAAGGTAGGCGGAGCCTCGGGTTCAGTGACTACTTGTAAGGTTCGTAGCTGACGAAATGGCAGGGGAGTTGAGCTCTTCTGCGCGTTTATATACTTCTTCCCTTTTAATATTCATTCTGCCTTTGCTACACACTCATCTATCACCTCCTTCTGAGGCGTGCGATAACCCTGATAACGCAACATTATCTCACGCATAAAAAAAACCTTTGTGAATTTAGTCCGCAAGCGAACTATACCGACCGAGCGACCGCCGCTTGTCGGCGGAGTTAGTACCAACTTTAGTGGATAGAGGGTGTCGCGTGGTTAGCGCAACGAATCCCCACATCTGTTGATTTCGGTTTTCTATACCGGAGCCGCTATTTTCTTAAAATAGCTCCTCAGTTATCCTCATGAGGCTGAGTGAACCCCGTTCCAGACATATTAATTCTCAGAAAATATGTTAGCGCCGGGAATCGAACCCGGACCTCTGGATGTGTAGCCAGGAACTCTGACCATTAGACCACAGATGTGGTACAGTATTTAAGTCTGAGGCTTCATCTCTGATCCGACATTTGGGACAGTTACAGAAGTAAGGAAGTTAGACATATGACACTTTAGCACGAGCCTTGTGTGCGTCTGTCCCACGGACCCCACTTCTTACTACCTCTTCACTATTCCCCCCCCCCNTTGATTCCAACCATCTGTAAATGTGTACTGTATAAATCCCTATCATCAGTCTGTGTGTATGTGTATCCCCCATATCGTTGCTAGGCAACGGCTCTGTTAAATTTATCGCCCCGTTTTGAGCTAGACAACGGTTTGATAAACATGTTCCCGCCACAACTAATACACCCAACAATATAAAAATTGTTTTATGTGTCATTTTCTATGCGGTCCGTGTCTTGTCAGAGGATAATCTGTGGATCTGTCTCGCTGTTGTTTTCTTTGCGGTCCGTGTCGTAACAAAGTAAAATAGGTGTTTAATTCTTCGCATAATATCTTGTTTAAAATCAAAATTTTAAAAAATTAACAAATATTAGTAGCAAAAATTACAAGTAATTGTCAGTGTAGCGACATCAGTGTTATACTGCAGAGGGACTCTGGGGATAACCGTAAAATATGTTTTAATATGTACGAAACACAAGTTTTATTTTATAGCTTCTCCCTGGGAAAAGGTTCTTGCAGCGCTCACGATGGTAACTGTCCGAGATTTGAATGTAAATGTACAGCATTAGCGCAGCACACACCTGCTCTGTCATGCGCAGTTGATAGAACGGTGTTAGATAATGCACGAACCATTTGTGGTCTATATGCCCTTATTCGCTTGGAGAGTGGCCAGGTGACGCGAGTCGAGAAATGAGGGTCTATCTTCGCCCCCTAATCTTCATTTGTTCCCTGATCTGCCCTCTTAGTCAGTCCTACCAGTGGCGCAACATCAGCACCCCCACACGGTCAACTGAAACAGTGGAGTGGCGAGATGGTGAACTGTCCTGTCAAAGTCAATCAGCGTGGCAATCCAGCTTTATAGTCCTGCAGAGCTCTCTGTCGTCTGGCGTGTAACAATGTGTTCATTCATTCATCAATAGCTCTACAGCCCTTTGTTGGGCCCTAGCCTCTTCAGTTTCGTAGTCTTTCTTACACAAACGGTAATACTCTTGAAAGAGCGATCAGCCGGTCGCAAGGCCGCTACTGTACACAGAACAACACACATATATCCATTCTTTGAGTAGGATTCGAACCGAAGATCTCAGCGTTTAAGCGAGTGAAGAGAGTTCATGCGACAACCGTGATGGGCTCTAACATAGTGTACTTACTTACATGACCACTCCATAGCTCAAGAGGTTAGTCGCTCGCTTTTCACCGCGGCGGCCCCGGTTCGATCCCGGGTCTGGTCATGTTGGATTTGTGGTGGACAAAGTGACGCTGGGGCAGGTTTTCTCCGAGTACTTCGGTTTCCCCTGCCAGTCTTAATTCCACCAATTGCTCCACAATCACCCTCACCTATCATCTGGGGTTGGTACAATAGGCCAGAAGTGGCCGCAGTACAAGGGACTTAGTCCCACCCCACTAGCAATAAAAAAAGCGACATAGTACTCTATTGCACGTACATATGAAATAATTGTGTGTAGACAGGTCTGAGGAAACACCCGCAACTTCCTATATTAGCTTTCCTTGAGCTTCCATTAATTGTTCTGGCACCTCGTTTGTTGTTAATTACTGAGAGAAGAAGTTCATTAGCACTCGAGTTTCGAGTGGGTATTGTGCCCCTAAAGGGCTGCATCTTGAGTGGCTAGCTGCCCCTTCAAGCCAGTCTTATTCTTTCTATTGTTCCACTGCGGCGCCTCGCTTGTCTGATGTTTCACTAGAGAAATAATGTAAAGATAATTGCATCTGCTGCTGTCAGGCTCGAATTAATTGCGTCGCAATGTGGCGGAAACGGAGCTACTGAGTTAGGAATTACAAATTCTAGCACACAAATATGCTGTCTGTCTGCCAGACTACACGGCGTCACACGCTAGATGTTCTTAATCCTGGTCTCAGTTCTCTGAACACATCAAACGGCGCAATACTCCCTGATATGTGTCCGTGAGCAAGCAGACTTGTAGCGAATTGTTGTTGCGCGTCGGTAGGGGGGGGGGTTGAGTGAAAAAACACATTTACATTTAAATGCAGAGAGATGAGATGAAAAAATATAGACGGACTGATATAACTCCCATTATTTTTTGTGCGAACAATGAATTCTATTATTACTAAAATTTACTTCTAATACTGTTAAAATTGCGTTGTGTTATTCTTGAAATTGAGTTGTATTATTCCTAAATTTAAATATAGTTAATGTACTTTTATTCCCTAAAATTGATTATTCAATATTCCAAAATTTGACTTATTTTATGCCGAAAATTGAGTTGCATATTCCTAAATTTAGTTACATATACCTAAAATTCTATTATTCATTCATCATTAATCTGTCAGACGACAGGTCCACAGTCTCTTCCAAAACAGTTCCTCCACTTAATGCGATCTAGAGCTTTCTCCTTCAAATGAGAATATCCTCTTCTATCCCCAAGGTCATCCAGCATCTTCTTACGTCTTCTTTCTCGTCTTCTGGTCACTTCTATCCGCCTCTCTCTTGCATACACGGTATCTCTGTTTTTGGAAAGAGACTATCCAGGAAAAGTGATAATGTGGTAGTTTTTCCATTTGCTTTCCACATCGCAGTACAACAGCCGTTCAAACCACTCTGGTCACGCCTGTTGCTATACGAACTTGAACCATCGCGAGCATCATTTGCTCTGTGCTTCAAGTCGCTGCTGATGACGCTGCTTCCGGCATCAGTTTTTGGTTTTTGGTATCTCTCTTCGTCTGATGCCTACCCTTTGACCTGTCCAGCAAGGGAGGCCCTGCCAGCAGCTACGCTACCGCTGGTATAGCTCTCAAGGTTCTTTGCATACTCAAACCTCCTCACCACGATAAGTTGGAGACACCAACGAGGGGGAATTCTATTATATTCTTCCTAAAATCGATTTGCATTGTTCCAAAAATTGTGTTGTATTATTTTGAAAATTGACTTCCGTTATTTCAAAATTTAGCTATATTATTCCTAAAATTGAGTTTCATAATTTCTAGAATTTTCGCTCATGCGGAGAAGTGGGCTTCAGATAACGGATGTTCTGTTTAGGTTCACTGATAACTTGATTATTGATCTTAGTCCAGTTTTGCCCGCATAGCGTCCGCCGTACATAGCCCCACATGTCTCCCCACTTCCTCAGCTGTGGGCATTAGTGTTGCTCCCTCAAGAGCCAGCGGTACAGCACAAGGTAAGACAGGAGTGACGTAAGGGCGCAGGATGGGGCAGCATGAGATTAAATGGAAAGTAAGGTGTGCGTTTGTGCCGCTAGAGTTCAATTCCGTCAAGGACATTTTGAGGGATAGTTGCAGTTCGATTCCCTGCAGAGTCACATCCTTTCTTGGGCTTCTTCCAGTCAGTTGGACTATTGACTGCAGAAAAAATGACACTTTTAGGTTGACTTCGACCCATGCAGTATCCCTGAAATGACTACTACTGCTACTCAACCCTATGGGCCCTCACGGCTTGTTACAAGGGTAGCCTTACTTTATTTACTATTACTTACTCCTACTACTGGGCCTGTTTAGATTATGACGTGTTTTATGGCATGATTGAACCCTAAAATCTTTCTGAAGTAGACAGAAATCTATCCAGAATTTCAATGAAGGATTTAAGAATTTAAATCACAACGGTAGCTATATGTACCGCCTGCTTAAAACATTAAGAAGTTCAGCACATTGCCCACATAGTGTACCAATGGGTTTCGATGATTTGCCTAAGCAGCTTTAATCGATTTTTCTTCTGTGAGAACTTGAAATCTCACTGAACATTACGAATGCATAGGCCCATGAGCTGACATAATTTCTACATGCAAAGTGGAAACAGGCTACAGTTGTGACATAGTTGAAAATACACTTGTACCTGTCGTTAATCAGGCAACACAGTATGGAAACTTGTTGGGAACTGGAGGTGTAGCTCCACGCATTCTCAACCTCGGCGCTAGATAGATTGGTGCATGGTCTATCCTACGAACCTGTCAATATTGTAATGTGTACAGCCGTTGCTATGCAACGATCGCAAGATAAACAGATATACCAGAGTCGTTTCTAGGCAACAGCTCTATAAACACGTTCCCTCAGAAAAAAGATACGAATGCAAAAATGGTACAGGAACAGAGGAACTGTGATTTCCGTGTGGTCCGTGCCGAGGGGTTACAAACGAGACGAGATTTAGAACTTAGACAGTTGATGGCCAGGCTGTGAAGAGAAGACTTTATGTGTGATATCTGGAGTGTGTAATTCAATGAGACTTTTATAGTTCCTGTGTTAATATCCGTTGCTATGAAACGGCTAGTGGGGACCGTAATAGACTGAGGACACCAGCTTCTGTGTATCAGTGATCTGCAAAGTGTAATCGCGAGACGTGAGTGTATAGGTGGTCAATAAATTGAGTCACCAATCCAGACCCCGTGTAGTTAGGGTATATAAAGTCGAACTGGGGGATGATCTGCGAACGATGAATCCGAAAGGATTCCAAAGGAAGTTACCGTGGCGTATCAAGGTGTTATATCCTAGTGATTGCATCAAGGGACTGAAGAAAACTACGAAGAAAGGATGGCTGACGTCTTGACTGAGAACCTCCAGAATTCAAGCCTTGAGTGTTACAGCTACACCAAAAGCTTGGTGGAACTAAATGGAGGTTAGTGGTAGGTTTCACTTTCCGGCTTCTTTACCCTCCCCCCACCAGAGAAAGATCCCCCATTAGCAGTTGGATAGGGGTCAGGGCCCCAAAGCGGCTCCGGTTAGGATAGAAGAGAGAAAAATATTTGCCTCTTCAGGAAATCGAACCCTGATTCTCTGTTCTACACGGATCAAACCCACGCCGCTGTGTGAGTTGTTACAACTCTGTTGCCTCGCAGAGGACTGAGCGTCAGGGGCTCTATGTAAGGTGAGCGGACACTCACGTCATGATGTACAGGGCTTTTAGCAGATTGAACTGCCTGTCTACCCGCCCCTCCCCCCACTATGCCGCGTTTCCCCTCTCCTAGCAGTGGTCCGGCGGAGAGGGGGCTGCACTAGCCATACGGAATAATTGAAGTGCCCCCAAAACAGAGAACAAATGCAAACTGTTTATATCAAGTGGAATCTAAAAATGTTTCCAATAGTTTCGTTCAACTAATATGATCGAACCCTACGAAGCAAATTTCTAGTTTTGAAGATTTCTGATAATGGCGGAAAAGAAACTCCACGAATCACCATATTTGGATTAACCGTTAATATTTGCTACTGTTTTAGTTTGATAAGATTCTGTTATTGTCTTTTATATGTCATTATATAGCGTGGAATTGCATGATAATTGATTAACTCTGTGTTCTGGTGTCTTGTAAAAATTGTATTCTTTATAGTACAAAACAAAAGGAAACTCCGTGGCCTGTAGTCCGCAAGCGAACCATACCGATCGAGCGACCGCCGATTGTCGGCAAAGTTAGTGCCAAACTTAGGTGATAGAGGGTGTCGCGTGGTCAGCGCAACGGATCCCCACGGCCGTTAATCTCGGTTTCCTAGAGCGGAGCCGCTATTTCCTTGAAATAGCTCCTCAATTATCCTCACGAGGCTGAGTGGACCCCGTTCCAGATCCATACTTTTCAGAAAATCTGGTAGCGCCGGGAATCAAACCCGGGACCTCTGGATCTGTAGCCAGGAGCTATGACCACTAGACCACAACGGCGGTCTTTTATTTATAATTCTAACAATTTGATTGCAACTTCTGTAGCATAAAAGAATCTATAATATGTATAGCATAATCTAATATATTTCTAGTTATGATATATTTCGCGTCAGGAAAAATTTGGTGATTTCAGTTTTATTTAACTTATTTTTTTAGTCGTTAGGAAAGTTGCTCCCGAAGCGTAAGAGTGCTCCTGTGGGAAATAGGGAGTCTGAATACGAAGTTTTACTTTACGAACTCTGTCCAGGAACGTAACTATTCGTAAGAGCGGAGACTGAATATAGTGCGTAAAATGAAGAACGTAGAAATGGGCTGAAAGTTTTTGATATTTCTGAGAATTTTCAGGTAATGGAATTCTATGCAACTCATATTTTTTTTTTTTTTCTGATTAATGTCAATTTACAATCTACTTGACACTGCAAGTAATAAGCAAATGTGATGGGTGCTTNAAGTTAGTGCCAAATTTAGGTGATAGAGGGTGTCGCGTGGTCAGCGCAACGGATCCCCACGGCCGTTAATCTCGGTTTCCTAGAGCGGAGCCGCTATTTCCTTGAAATAGCTCCTCAATTATCCTCACGAGGCTGAGTGGACCCCGTTCCAGATCCATACTTTTCAGAAAATCTGGTAGCGCCGGGAATCAAACCCGGGACCTCTGGATCTGTAGCCAGGAGCTATGACCACTAGACCACAACGGCGGTCTTTTATTTATAATTCTAACAATTTGATTGCAACTTCTGTAGCATAAAAGAATCTATAATATGTATAGCATAATCTAATATATTTCTAGTTATGATATATTTCGCGTCAGGAAAAATTTGGTGATTTCAGTTTTATTTAACTTATTTTTTTAGTCGTTAGGAAAGTTGCTCCCGAAGCGTAAGAGTGCTCCTGTGGGAAATAGGGAGTCTGAATACGAAGTTTTACTTTACGAACTCTGTCCAGGAACGTAACTATTCGTAAGAGCGGAGACTGAATATAGTGCGTAAAATGAAGAACGTAGAAATGGGCTGAAAGTTTTTGATATTTCTGTGAATTTTCAGGTAATGGAATTCTATGCAACTCATATTTGTTGCAAAAAAATGACTCCTCAGATTACACAATTGATAATTTCCATTAACATCCATTTGCAGGCTGTAACCTCTGCGCCCAAACGGACATCTGCAACCTCTTCATGATTTCTCTTCTCGAGTCCTTCCGGTGAGTAACATCAGTGAAACACATTCACTACAGTTTAATTGTTGTGTAATACTTTAGTAATTAAGACTGATGCAACTTCCATTTTTAATTAACAGGCTTGTCGAAAAATTTGTGGTGGTCCTCGACAGCACAGTCATTCTCAGATCCGAATCAAGCGATCATTCTCATCTTGAATTAACCGGAGTCTCTCCCCGTTTCTTTTAATATAAGCTTCCCCTGCGTTGTGTCGTGTTCTTTCCCGGTTGTACATGTTATTGAATAATACACCGAGGCCCACGTTTAACGCCCCTCCCACGAATAACACGCACAAATAGTTAATCATAAAGCATCTCCTTTGTGTAGTACGTATATTAAAGTTCACATGTCCACACCAAAAGATTATCAGTACTCAGGAAATAGACACGATATACTAAAACGACTGTTATATTTCGTGATATGCTGCATAAATTATGTTCATGCTGAGAGTTAACATGAAATTACGTAATAGCGATCACAATCTCACGCATAAAAAACTCTAATGTGTACGATTACATAATATTATATTAGCGAAAATACCTGAAGTATATGTATTGCTGGGGTTGGGCAACTGGACAGAAAATGAGAAGGAATTTTGTATACCCCTAATTGAAGGTGCCCGATGACGTCTCCATTTCGTGACGTCATATTCCATCCTCTCCCTCGACATTGAAGAAACTAGAAAAATATACCGTGTAGAAAATGTTATGTTTTAAATAAAACAACTTGATGACACAGTAAAGAAACGAAAACGCCATGTTTGAAGTTTCCTCCTTCTGACCTGAGGCAAGACGATAAGTTGGGAAAAAACATTTCTTAACTCCACCTTGTTCATGGAGTCGTATATGTTGATGCCATCTGCGCTCGTAAAAAAGAAATATTTTCGTATCCGCCTGAAGTGAAAAGAAATGACTAAGTGCGTATGTGTTTGACCATTAAAGATTTCAATTAATTCTATGAGGATAGGCCCCATACTGAAAATTATTGTCTCCTGCAAAGTGACACTGTTTTCGCTGGTAGATGTATAGCTATATTTCTAGGAACGGGCAGCATCCATTTTCACGGTATGTCACTCTAAAACAGTGGCTTTCAAGCTTCTCCAATTTGTGGGCCCACCTGCAGCACATATTTAATCCCTTCTCCCCCGGACGCTACAACCCAAGATGCACCTTGGCCTCTTTTACGATTCCTCGCAATTGTTTGCTGAGTCGTCTTAACCTTTCCCGTTCCGCTGCGCTCTATGGCATGAACTGTCTTCTCTCGCTCGGAAGCCGGGATCGTGGGTTCGGATCTGTTTCCTGTGAGGTACGAACTGAATTCTTATATATTATTTTATACACTGCCGGTCACGGTAGCCGAGCGGTCTAAGGCATGAACTGG
>NW_019733329.1:242055-275923 GCF_002891405.2 Cryptotermes secundus
GCTTCGCTCGCTCGGAAGCCGGGATCGTGGGTTCGGATCTGTTTCCTGTGAGGTACGAACTGAATTCTTATATATTATTCTTATACACTGCCGGACATGGTAGCCGAGGGGTCTGAGGCATGGACTGTCTTCCCTTGCTCGGAAGCCGAGATCGTGGATTCGGAATCCACTCAGGGCATGGATGTTTAGTTTGTGTGTGTGGTTTTTCCTGTGCTTCTCTTCACGTAGAGGCCTTGCGACGAGCTGATCACCCGCCCAAGGTGTCCTACCGAATGTATAAGATCTAGAAAAACCAACGGAGAAGTTCACGGAGGTAGGCCTTGGCCCACTGGGGCTGTGGTGCCAATGGAAAAGAGTGAGCGTGGTGTTAATGAAACTTGAAGAAGAGCAGTCATTTGAAACAAAACTTCACGTGTACACGATGGTGAATCATTTTAAAACAGAAAAATGTTTATTATTTAATTTATAACATTCAGTGTTTCTTAAACCTAAATGAGGCTGTGTACACATCTCTTTTACCGAGGCCCGTTAATGTACCTCTGTTTACAGCATGAATCTTATGGGAAGTTGCTGTTACTCGCTACAGAGTATATTGAGAACTGCCTGTATATCTGTACATCCTCGGCCCACCTTCTCTGAAGTTGTCCCGGGTTTCCAAGGCTCCTCTAGTCGCTGCATGTAGACGGGGTTCACCAGGGTGATAACACGCAGCTAGCAGTAAGAAACGAAGGCGGCGCCCAAGCTAAAACACCTGCAAAATTCACCAGTCTTGGTCCTCTACTGCCTTCAGTACATCTGAGGCCATAACTTCCGCACCAGCTCCAAATAATTTATATATTCAGTGCTGTGTGTCTTGTGCAGGCGACAAGGAATATTTGCATTGACTGTTTGGAAGACAAGCGTGGGTGTTGCTGTGTATCGGTCTCACATTCCTACGGCGCGCACTTATCAGCTTGTCATTTCTTTCGTTAGTTATTTAATGGTGCTTGCAGCGTCGGCTTATAGGATATGTAGATGAATGCTGAAGCGGAAGGGATTTGGAAGGTGGTGGTTGTGCTGTATAATGAGGAGCTTCATGACTTGTACTCTTCTCCAAGTATAATTAGAATGATCAAGTCAAGGAGGATAAGGTGGACAGAACGTGTAGCACGAATAGAGGAGAAGAGGAATGCATATAGGATATTGGTGGGAAAGCCAGAAGGAAAGAGACCACTGGGAAGACCAAGACGTAGGTGGGTGGATAACATTAAAATTGATCTTAAGGAGATAGGATAGGATGGTATGAATTGGATTGATCTGGCTCAGGATAGAGACCAGTGGAAGGGTCTTTTGAATACGGTAATGAACCTTCGCGTTCCATAAAATGCTGGGAAATTCTTGAGTAGCTGCAGAATTGGCGGCTCCTCCAGAAGGGCTCAGCTCCATGAATACGTAAGTTAGTAAATGGTTGTGCTCTAAACGAAATACCATCGGGGCATTTGCCTGGAGCGACTGAGGAAAACGGCTAAGATTCTCATTTAACATAACTGACGTCACCGTCGAGGGTCAAAACGATCACATCTCTGATAGGAGTCCAGAAACTTGGCCCTGAGCTAAACTTCTCGGTCAGGCTCATATTCAAAGTTGGTCGTACAATTTCTTGGTTTGTTTTCCTTCTTAACTCTTGCCGGTGTGTATTCACGGCCACCAAAATACAGAGTATCCTAGGAGGAAAGGTCACAGTATCGGTCATTCCTTGCAAGAAAGTGTATATGTACATGTACCCTGTTCCGAACGTTTTCCGAGATAAAGCTATTTCACTGTACAGTGTACAGACGAGCAGCCTGCCATGTTTTCACACGAGTTGTAATGTGCATTGATGTTGACGGCGGAATTTTCGGAAAAGTATCTCGGAAACCGTTCGGAATAGGACACATTTACATACATACTTTTCGCCTAGAATGACCGATACTCTGACCTCCCAGGATATTGACCTTTCCTCCTGGGACATCCTGTATAACCTTGAGTATTTTACTGTCCTCTCGCTTGCAATATTCAACCCAAAATGCTTCATGCAATTATGAGTATTGTTATTCATAACGAAAGCTCTCTCGGTAGCTCAGTCGATATAGCAACTAGGTTACTGGTAGAGAGGTAGGGAGACCTATCTACCCTCCACATGATAAACATCGGCGCCGAGACCCACTCAGTCACCTATCAATTAGGTACAGAGGGCTCTTTCGTAGAGGGTAAAGAAGCCTGAGCGTGAAGCTGACCGCTCACGTCCATCTAATGCCGAAGTTAATTATACATTCAGCTATGCCTCCACTCCCCCCTTACGTCTTTTCGTGTTTGTGCACAGCAACAACTTTTCCCTTACCTGAAGGGAACTGAGAAAATGGGGCAGATTCTGGCTGGTCTCGAACCCGAAACCCTTGATAAAGCAGTGTTAACGTCAGCACCTTCATGACTTCTCATGGTTAGTATGTTCCTCGTTTCAGTTACCTCAGGCCCGTCGCAGTATCTGCGGGCTAGTTCTCTGTGTGGTCATCCTTTTGACTGTGGAGGGGGAAGCTGCCTGAATATTTCAAGGCGTCTGCTGGAAAATGGGTGGTGGAGGGGTTGTGAATTGCTCCAAGGATATTCCCCAAGGAGTCGGTAGTCCAAGGGGGAACTGCGGGCAATAGTTCCGATGCAATTTACTAACCTGTTCGCCCTTGTACTGACCGCAGTGTTAGACGACCGGGAAAGGAAATGCACCCTACGCCTTTATTAATATTTCAAGAAGTGCGGTTTTGCTTAATTTGGGAATATAGGTTCCCATATGTTGGCATGCGTGGAAACTGTGAAGGAAAGAAAAGAAAGTAAAGGAATGAGAGAGGAAGAAACGTAAGAAGTAGAGAATGGAGAATAAACATGGAAACAGAGAGAAATATAGATAGGAATCAGGAGCTGCATGCAGAGCACCTGATACCATATTGAAAATAGTATATAGTGATGACGTAACGATCTACGTCACTATTCGATGATGACGCAGTGTCAGAAATGTTTTGGACGCAGAATATTCGCGAGTGTTAGCATATTCCTCTCACATGGAATGGAGCAGGTTGGCGCAGCGGTAGCGATCTAGGCTTCAGTTCGGGAGATGATTGATACGAAGCTTGGCCAAGTCTCGGGGGGGGGGGGGGGTACCTGATATTTTTCAGTCACTTTGGGCAAAAGCTTCGATTACTTCCGAATTCCTTTCCATTAGACTTCCTACAATTCGACAATATGCAGTCTAGATACAGCGTCGTGAAATAATATACGAATAAAACAAAAGTCTTAAGAGTGTCAAACCGAAACGTCGAAGATCTATTTTTAGCAGCGTCCCAGTGAAGACTGTGGCATGTATGTACTCCTCTATCAGCTCTCGTGTTAACGGGATCATATGGTAAGAATTTGGAGCCGGCGCAGCTCAGTCGGTATAGTGACGGTCTGCATTCTTGACGGATGGGTTTCGGTTCCTGACAGGGTCAAGAGACATTTCCCTTTCCCCACGGCGTCCTGACCGGCCCTGGGGCTCACACAGCCTCCTGTCCAATTGGTACCGGAAGATACATCCCTGGGGGTTAAGCAGCAGGGGCGTGAAGCTTCAGAATCTTGTACCTTCTCCATGCGCATAATTATTCTTGTGCTTAGCAGTGACGATATTACCTACTGACACCGAGCGTCAAGCTTAGTATTGTCCGCGTTTGTAGAACTGACTGTTCTGAACAGATTGGCTGATCCACTAATTGAAATGATCGTAGCTTGTGTATGAGTTATTAGAGCGTCTTAGTAACAGCGCGTCACCCTCCCTCCCTCTTCAATTGCAGCTGCAACCACTGTGCTACTTCCTGTCCAACTTCTCCGTGCTTCTCATGAGTAACCTAGAGACCAGTTCCAAAAACACGGCCTCTATATATTTCGCCCTGTCGCCATGTTGTTATTTTGTAGTTTTAAGAATAATGCGCAGTTGAGTCGGTATAGCGACCGGCTACAAACGGGACTGACGAGGAAATTGGAACCTCCAAAGAAGAAGCAAACAAAACCAAACTCCGTGGCCTGTAGTCCGCAAGCGAACTATACCGACCGAGCGACCGCCGCTTTTCGACGAAGTCAGTGCCAACTTAAGCTGATACAGGGTGTCGCGTGGTCAGCGCAGCGGATCCCCACGGCAGTTAATTTCGGTTTTCTAGACCGGAGCCGCTATTTTCTTGAAATAGCTCCTCAAGAGACTGAGTAGACCCTGTTCCAGGCACACTACTTCTCAGAAAACATATCTGGTAGCGCCGGGAATCGAACATGAACGTCGAGATCTGTAGCCAGGAACTCTGACCACTAGACCACAGAGAAGAAGCAGGAATACTGATCATTCAACTGGGCTATTCTATACCAAATTTCATGAAAATCTGTGAATAGGTTATGAGGTTATTCCGAAATTATTTGCGAACGTGAGTTACAAAACAGAATTATGGGACAGAGAGACAGACAGTTCTGCCAGATGTATTAAATATTATAAAAATTTCATGGCCCTAATTGAATCAGAGTGTGACGGAAAGACAGACACGCTCTATCTGTGACTGTTAAGTAACAACTTAGCTATATTTGTTCTTACTATTTTAAAGCATAGGTGAATGCAGAAGCAATTCTAGGCAGCGCGAAGAGTATAGAAACAATCTATTACGTTACTGCAAGTAATATGTGCGCTGTGTTTTCTCGTGTTGCTTACAACGTAGCCATAGGTGAGCTCTGTGCGGAGGCCCGGCAGGCATTAAGAATACAACACACTTGTCCGTGTTCCCGTGGTCACGTGACAGGAGGCAGGATGAAGTGCAGTGGGGCACGCAGAGGCAGTAACGGGCTTCTGCACGAATCCTCTCAGACACAGCCCAAATTTGATGGGAACGAACTGTCTCGATGTGTTCCAGTTACGGCCCTCTCAGACGCATTCATTGTCCCCCAAATTTGTTTCTTGATAAGCATAAATAAGCTGACAGTATGCGTCTGTTTGCTCTCCATCTAATAATGTTTAAGTAATTGGTGGTTTTCCATGGAGCTTCGCACTAATAGATATGTCATATCACAAAATGTCGTCTTATATATTTGTTTATAAATTAGCACTACTCACCTACTCACTAGCCTCTGTGGTCTAGCGGTCAGGGTTCCTGGTTATAGATCTGGAGGTCCCGGGTTCGAATCCCGCCGCTACCAGATTTTCTGAGAAGTAATGGGTCTGGAACGGGGTCCACTCAGCTTCGTGAGGATAACTGAGGAGATACTTGAATGGAAAAGTAGCGGCTCCGGTCTAGAAAATTGAGATTAACGTCCTTGGGAATCCGTTGTGCTGACCTAATCTTTCCAGCCGTACTATGGCCCTGGGGTCGATTCAGCCTCTAAGAGAAATGAGAACCAGGAATCTTCGTGGGTGGTTAAGGGCGGCCGGCGCGTAAGTCTGACAACCTCACAGGCCATCTGTGAGCCGATTGTCTAGAAAATGTGGGAACCTCGACGTCTCACACTCCTATGGGCCTTCAGGGCCTGTTACAGGGATACATTTACATCTACATTACTTAACTGGCCCTGATAAAGGCTCCTTCCCAAGGTTCCATGGCGAGCAGACAGGACTCGTTAAGCATGGCAGGAAAGCAGGAAACCTGTCTAAGAGAAAGAAAGACTGAACAAAAACCCTGAACCTCCAATCCGGGGAGAAGGTTTGCAACAGGCTGGTAACCTGCTCAAGCAAAGAAGTTACATAATCTTCGAAGATGCTTTATGTTCGAGACAGAAAAGGCTAACGAGCAAACCCCTTGCGCAAACAAACAAACTCCCTGGCCCTTATTCCGCAAGCGAACTATACCGACCGAGCGACCGCCTCTTGCCGACGAATTTAGTACCAAATTTAGCCAATAGATGTTGTCGCGTGGTCAGAGCAACGAATCCCCACGGCCGTTAATGTCGGTTTTCTAGACCAAAGCCATTATTTCTTAAAAGAGCTCCTCAATTATCCTCACGAGATCGAGTGTACCCTGTTCCAGACCCACTACTTCTCAGGAAATCTTGTAGCGCCGGGAATCGAACCTGGAGCTCCGGATCTGTAACCAGGAACCCTGACCACTAGACCACAGAGGCGATCCATTGTACAATATTGGTTTTTACTGATATAACGTAAATTTCTAGGATGAACGAACACTCTTGTAGAAACTCTGTATATGTTACAAAACAGAGGACCGTACACGCTGCCCATAAACACCGGCTTCGCATCCTTACTGCAGTATCCTCACAACAGTTCGCATTGTCCTCGTTACGGCTTACTTCAAATCTTACGGTTATGGAGCCGTAGGGTGGGAGTTGGACTTACTATTCAAACCAAGGATTTAATTTACCAAGGCGGTATAACTGGAGTCAGCAGCTGTGACAGACAAGTGACCCCATGTGTTTCATCTGGCCCTGTTAGTTCCTCGCTGCCCGCCCGACTTAGTTCGGCTCCTCAGGACTACGCTGAGCAAGATCCAGGAGAACTGGATGGCTTGCTGGGCTTTCCTGCAACGCGACGTGAACCTATTCGTCATCTTGCGCCTTTCCTCCTCCACCCCTGCCCCCACATCACAAACTTGTGATTACAGGATATATCCCCGCTCGCACTTTGCTGCAGTTTGTGGAACTAACATTCTTGTTGCGGGATATTAATTCAGTCTTTATAAATCGAAAATGTAAAGCTATCCCTGTAACAGGTCGTGAAGGCCCATAGGGTTGTGAGACTTCGAGGGTCCCACATTTTCTCTAGACAATCGGCTCACAGACGGCGGTGAGGTTGTCAGCCTTACGTGCTGGCCGCCTTTTACCTTACAGGAAGATTCCTGGTACTCATTTCTGTTAGAGGCTGAGTCGACCCCAGGGCTAGAAGGATTAGGTCAACTGAAAAATTCAATGACTTATTCGGGAATCGAGCCTGAGACCTTCCGTCTTGTAGCATATTACAAGGAACGAAATGAGATTGATTCTATATTTTAGCGTCTTATTCTGAGGGTCCTGTGTTCGAACATCTTCCCACAAAAATAGGCAATTTTGGTGTTATGGTTTGAAATGCAGTATTTCCTAATTCCTTTTTTTCAGTTACCCTGTTTAGTCGTGAACTTGCGAAGTTTGTGCAGAATGAAAGTAAAGAAGGCACAATAACACAAAATTGACGAAACGTAGAAGTAGAATATTTATGCTTCAAACACAGAGTGAATAGTGGGTTTATGACTAATGTAGGAACATATTCCTAAGCACTTTTCCAGTCACAGATGGCCATGAATGTGGATTCGCTTTACATACAGACCATCATCGGAATTATTTTTTCGAAGATACTGTGAGCAAAGCTGCTTCACAAGAACAATTGTTTCTGACTCCGTAAAGTCTGTCTATAGTACGGTATCTTGCTTAAATGACTGTCCTCACAACAGCACATTGACATTTTAATTATCTATATTGTCACATGACGCCTGAAAGCCGGAAAAGTGGATCCGGGATGGACGTTCATTGTCAGACAACGGCTCATTAAATGTTTCCGCGGCAACGAATAAGCAAGTAACAACAGAAGGATAGTTAATAAACGGTGTTTTCTGTTGGGTTCGCCCGGATGGTATATAATTAGGAACCCATGGCAGTTGAAGAGATGATTGAGGAACTGAGATTCAGTTGAGTGACGTATGCTGTTGAGCTCTGCAAGGGAGGCTGAGAAGAGATGGCGATCCAGTTCAGTTGAGGGAACAGCTGGCAGGCAGTTCTGAATGAGAGTCGGCGAAGTTAGGAGCAGAGCAAGGGAAGTTGAAGTGTCTCCATTGTTAGAAGCCGTATCCAGGAAACGGCTGGTGAAGATGCAGGCAGGCTGTAAAAAGCGTAGTGGATGCTGTGGTGAACAGTAAAGTGTAAAATTAGAGGTAGCGCTGTTATTGACCTAGATTCAAGTGGAATAAATCCAATCCAGACCTTGTCAGTAGTCAACCCAACGTTTGACAGTATTATTATTATCCTTACTAATTACTTACGACCTAAACTTATTTCTGTTTCGCTCTTCGTGTTTCCTCGCCACCCTCTCCCATTTCGCTTTGTACTTCATCACATAATCCATAATTTTAGTTATTCTTTATCCTTTCATTCCCCTGCTCTCCTAATGCTTATTTCTGCATCGATTTTCATAAACCCCTTGTTCAAAAATCTCACCCCCCCCCCAAACTCATCTCTTTGTCACCTCCATATGTGGTTCCATTCAAATTTTGAAGGAACGCCTGTGTAAATTTTGCGTACTCCAAACTGGAGTACAAGTTTCTACCCTCTTTGTTGTCTTTCCTTAGCCTGTAGTCCACGTTGTATAAGATGCAGACACAGTTCGGCTCCTTCAAGAACTCCACCCCCACCCCCACCCCTGTCACTGAGATTTCGCCTACCCCCATCTTCGCTATACATTCTGATGTAACATGGCTGGCGGGGAGGATATCAAGTAGGTCCCAAGAGCGGTCCAAGTAATGCTATAAATTTCAAAACCCCCCCTCCCCTAAATCACGCAACCTCTGTAAATTATATAAAGAAAATGTTATGTTATTTGAGTTAATGTACTATAGGGGCTGTGTGGTTAGACCCCGTCACAAACTTGAAGTTACGACTGTTAGGTTGGTATCTCTGAAGACATGAGACATATTTCCTGAAGGGTAAAGTAAATGTATTATGATGTATGCCACCTGAGGCTTCTGGCACTCCGGCACGACTGTAATCGCTAGTGTCTTGTTTTCTTCCTGCAGAACTTCGTAACATTGTTACTTTGAAGGATTCGCGATGATGTATGCTTTCAGTTCAGACTTTGGAAAAACAGAACCTCAAGGTCACCATAAATAAATGTTAAAGGAAACGTTATGTTGGCAACGTGAATAAAGAGCTTGAGAGATTTAAAGGAGGCGTGAAATAAGGTTGACATATCGCTAAGATATTATCATTATGTGTGACTATAGACGGGGTTTGGATTGGTGGAAAGATTTATTTACCACTTGCAGGTCGTAACTGCAAATAACTATAACACTATCGCTATTTAAAAATTTTACAGTTCACTAGAACACAAAGTCTAGTGTTTTCATTTTGTTACTAGACATTTCCTGGCAACGGCTCTAACAGAGGCTATTCATCTGCCTCAGGCTCAAGCCCTCTCTTCAGACTTTCAACTGACAAAGTCAAAGTCAAAGAGACTTTACGACTGGCGGTTTGCCGCCAATCGGTTCGTCTTGGTGTCAGGCGCTCACGACCAGAGATTTTTCCAACTGAACTCTTGTGGTAATAGTCCTTATGTAGTATCCTCTCTCACCAGAAAATGGGTTTGTCTCTTATGAATATGCTTGGCCCTTCGACAAGTGTGTATTTCGCACATATAGTATGTTACTGAAAAGGCTTCCTTTTGTACTATATACCAGTCCTCTGCCAGTACAGGCTTTACAGGGCAGATCATGCCTACAAGGACAGCTTAGTTAGTTAGTTATTAGAGAGGGTGGGTTTCCCCATGCACTTAGACCTGTAGTGGTCCATTGTGCTTCCCTCTATGATTTCTACCAGTCTCTATATCCTACCGGTATTGGTGCTTTCCATCAGTCCCGCCCAGCCAGCGAGACCGGCTCTACTGTCTGAGAAGTATCTATAATGCTTCCCCCATCTACCGGAGGTATTAGTGACTGCTGTTGGGCGGCAAACGTCCGCAATTTTGCTCAGTGACCTCCTTTGGAGGTATGAGGTTCTTTTACGTGCCGTAAAGCTACGACACGGGACCCACGGCTTAAAGTCCCTCCCGGAGGACTTGTTCCCTGAATTTTTCCGCCCTTAAAAATTCGACGACCTCCGCCGGGTATTTGAACCCGCGTACTACGAGTCATGAGGTGGGAACGTTACCTCTAGACTACAGAGGCCGCTACAACGATAGCTTAGTCATTTGTCAAAAGTCAAAGTCACATTGTGACTAACGGTCGGTCAGTCAGTCAGTCAGTCAGTCAGTCAGTCCTGGTGTCAAGCCCAATCTGGGGCTTATGACCAGATATTTATTGCTGTTTGACAGTTTCGGTCTTGTTTTTGTGGTGCGCCCTCTCTGACGAAAGGACGGGTCTGTCTTCTGTCAAGAGTCCTTATCTGCAGTAGTAATTCATTGTCATAATGTAAAGGATATTTCCATTTTACATGTTAAACATGTCAATAAATGTATGTACAATATATACAGGGCCTCTGTCAGTTCAGGCTCAGTACAGCATATTATGCCCTATTTCTAGTAGCTTCCGCTACAACAGCAGCCTAGTCAACTGAACGGTCGTATGCTTGACTACCGCCAAGAATCTGTGGTCTAGTGGTCAGAGTTCCTGGCTACAGATCCAGAGGTCCGGGTTCGATTCCCGGCTCTACCATATTTTCTGAGAAGTAATGGGTCTGGAACGGGGTCCACTGAGCCTCTTGAGGATAATTGAGGAGCTGTTTCAAGGGAATAGCGACTCCGGTCCAGAAAACTGAAATTAACGACCGTGGGGATTCGTTGCGCTAACCACGCGACACCCTCTATCCGCTAGAGTTGGCACTAACTTCGCCGACAAGTGGTTGTCGCTCGGTCGGTATCGTTCGCTTGCGGACTACAGGCCACGGAGTCTTTTTTACAGAATTAAGGCAGATCCAACACAGCAACGGTTACCCAACAAATTCCATACTAGCACTGTAGTCAACATTTCTGTATTCCTCAGTATCACCTGATGATGGCCTAAACGGGCCGAAACATGTGAGTTGAAGGATAAGAAGCTTTTGTTTGTGTAACTCAACACCACTGTTTTGCTTGTTTCCACGAGGCAGCGTCATTAAGTTCGTGGAATGTGGTTTTATCGCATCATATTACAAGGTGTTCACATACACTCACGCAGAGCCACATCAGCCCTCAAAATAGTTGCCGTTGGCCGCTATGCAAGTCTGCCAACATTGATATAGCTGTCGGAAACATTGCTGAAACATACTGGCAGGAAATTCCCGTACGACGCTTTGCGGCCATTCTACGAACTTATTGACTGTGTGTGGTAGCATGTTAGTTTCTGGTTAGAACTAAAACAATTAATTTTTTTTTTTGTTTCATTTTTGGTCCGTTACACTATCAATCACAGAGTTAGTAGAGAGTCCGTCGAGTGTAACAATTTGTAGGTCACTTTTTTAATATCACTTCTGCCTTACATGTTTCGGATTGATACAACCATCATCAGAGGCACTTGCTATAACTATGGAAACACTGTCGTTTATGATGTTCACAGTTATGTTTGTCGTGTAGACGCTGCTACAATATGCTGACGTGTAAAAGCACAAAACTTACTAAGATAGTTGAGTACANAACCAGAACAGCATGTTTGACCTCATCTCTACTTGTATAAACACACCCCAGACCGCGTCATAACACACAAGGCTTTAAATAACACCAGATGTAGTATTCCTACTGCAGTACACAACACACAGCACATAAGAAACATCGAACCATAAGGTAAGCGAGAATCAAATACAACACTAAACAATATATATAATAATATATAAAACCTAAGTAATACAATATCTTTGCAGCCATACAACTTCAAGCTGACGTCTCCCATCTTCGGGATGAACTAACAAGGAGGAATTCAGCATTTTAGATTAAATATTTTAACATTTAGCGTTTTAACTTAAAACAGTTTCGGATGAAAAGTGAGAACTTGATAGTGTACTCAACTATCTTAGTAAGTTTTGTGCTTTTACACGTCAGCATATTGTAGCAGCGTCTACACGACAAACATAACTGTGAACATCATAAACGACAGTGTTTCCATAGTTATAGCAAGTGCCTCTGATGATGGTTGTATCAAACCGAAACATGTAAGGCAGAAGTGATATTAAAAAAGTGACCTACAAATTGTTACACTCGACGGACTCTCTACTAACTCTGTAATTAATAATTTATTACAGAAGGCAGTTAATTTCATTTATTTCCGACGTGACATAATACGAGATCCATATATTAGAAAAGGAATTAAATAGAAACATAAAGCTATCCCTGTAACAGGCCGTGGAGGCCCATAGGGTTGTGAGACACCGAGGCTCCCACATTTTCTAGACAATCGGCTCACAGATGGCGGTGAGGTTGTAAGCATTACGCGCCGGCCGCGCTTTACTCCCCAGGAACATTCCTGGTACTCATTTCTGTTAGAAGCTGAGTCGACCCCAGGGGTATAGTTCGGATGGAAGGATTAGGTAAATTAAAATATCCAGTGACTTCATCTGGAATCGAACCAGGCAACCTTTTGCTTGTACCATAGTGCTCCAAGAATAATTATATATTTTTATCTCGCGAAATTTGGGCTGTTATTTGTGAATAGATTTGTTTGTGGATTCGGTATAAAATTTCTGACTGTAAGGGCGGGTCTGCATGGAGCCGGAAGGAACGCCAGTCACGTTCTGCTTGTGCTGACAGGGGCAAGGTTACGCAGAAGCTGTTCGTGGCGGCGAACGCCAGCGCAGATATTCACGCACGATCTATCTCTTCTTCTGCCTCTCCTCCAAAACCGCAGTCCCTTCGCAGACAAGAATGGTAATAATGCAGACCATAGACCAATACCAGAAGGGTATAAGCAAATGTGGCTACCCACTACACACAACCATATATACAGTATAATAAAAAAGTAAAAGTATCCCTGTAACAGGCCTTGGAAGCCCACAGAGTTGTGAGACGCCGAGGCTCCCACATTATCTAGACAATCGGCTCACAGATGTCGGTGAGGTTGTCAGCTTTACACGCCGGCCGGCCGACCTTTACCCCACAGGAAGATTCTTGGTAGTCATTTCTGTTAGAGCCTGAGTCGTCCACAGGCCCATAATACGGCTAGGATAATTAATTCAATTGAAAAATCCAATGAGATCGGGAATAGAACCCGCGACCTTTCGGCTTCTAGCATAGTGCCTCGACCAACTACGCTACCGCGTGCCCCGCATATTTATAGTAGTGGTCGCTATTCCTGGTCAGTAACTCGTGACGTCACCCACAGTATAAAACCGTACTTTAATTCCGTTCTTGTATCGTGACACCATGTAGCTTTGGGTGAAGTTGCCGACGTTTGAGAGGTACTTTCGTCTTTAGAGTTGAAGCGTTTAAGGTGGTTGAGTATATACACACAGAAACTCACCCACCTTAGACTATTTGGTTCTGAAGACGGAGGCATAATATGTCTCCGAAACGTCAGCAACGTCGCCCGCATCTACAAGGTATAACGACACAAATAATTAGTCGCCTTGAACGCCTGAAAGTCACTCAATCATGAATGTTTCCCCGCCCCATCATATGTTCGCTCTTCTTTGTACCAGAGAAGACGGCGTTAGTTTAGAAGTAGAAACTGTTCTTTTCGGGTGTTATTTATACAACCTTCTTCATATTTATATCTTCGATCGCTGTAAGATCCGGGATAGCTCAGTCGGTATAGCGATGGACTAGGAATTGAACGGCTAGGCTTCGATTCTCAGCGGGTACAACAGATTTTCTCTGCTCCACAGCATCCAGACCGGCTCTATGGCTCAACAAGCTTCCTGTCCAGTGGGTACGGGGGCTCTTTCCTCTGGGATAAAGCGGTCGGGGAGTCAAGCTAACAACTCGTCTCTATCAAGTGCCAAGATCACGAATGGAGGAGCTGTAACTCCACTCTCCCACACGTCTTCGTATCATGGTACTTAATTTATTAAGTACTTTACGTTACTTTTTACTTACTTACTTACTCATGGAGCTGAGCCCTTCTGGAGGAGCCGCCAATTCTGCAGCTACTCAAGAGTTTCCCAGCATTTTATGGAACCCGAATGTTCATCACCGTGTTCACAAGAGCCCTCCACTGGTCCCTATCCTGAGCCAGATCTATCCAATCCATACCATCCCAACCTATCTCTCTAAGATCCATTCTAATATTGTCCACCCACCTACGCCTTGGTCTTCCCTGTGGTCTCTTTCCTTCTGGCTTTCCCACCAATATACTATACGCATTCGTCTCCCCCATTCGTGCTACATGACCTGCCCACCTCATCCTCCTTGACTTGATCATTCTAGTTGTACTTGGAGAAGAGTACAAGTTATGAAGCTCCTCATTATGCAGTTTTCTCCAACCTCCTGTCACTTCATCTCTCTTCGGTCCAAATATTCTCCTCAACACCCTGTTCTCAAACACCCTTACGTTACGTTTAACCTTCCTAAATATATTCTGAGTGTTGAAGGCGTGTGGTGAAACAGACAATGAAGATATGAAATGACTGGAATTAATAGGGATCGGAAGTAACAGTTGGATTTTGTGATGAATGTAATGAATGTCTGGGTTACATAATCGTAATAAGAAAATATTGTTTATATTAATATTTGCCATGTTCTTAAGGAATATATTGGGTGTGTTTTAAGGGAGCACTATCTCTCCGAGGTTCTTTGTAATTTCTGTAATAGCTATTATCTTAGTAACATAAAACTTAAATACTGTCACAAATTTATGTACTTCCCCCTTTAAGAGCAGTTTACATTGCAAATTGTCCTTTTCACTTGATAACTATTTTTATCCTTCTTTGTTTCTGTCCAGGCTAAAGCAGAGACTCGGATGAAAAAGCGTCTTAACAATTTTTACCTCTTATAACTTTTTTTGTTTCCTTATTTAAGCTTCAGTCTTCCTTTTGATATGCTCCGTTCTATCCTAGAAAGATGGAGAACTCTTTACGGTTGTTAGTTGTTTCCAAGCACGTAACAATACGCAGCGCTGCGGTCGACAAGTTGACGATCGCATTGCGCGGCCAAGGGTGAATGAATCGTTGAGTTGTGAGCTAGTCTGGTCCGGGCAGCTGGGTCGAGCGGGTTGACTTCTTTTTTAGGTTTTGTGTAGGTTCTTCATGTCCCTATCATACAGTTGAAGGGAAGGTGCCAAAGATAGGAGAATTAGCTCCGTTGCTGCAGGCATGCGTGTCCAAATAAGTACAAATAGTCCCTCGGTCGTGTTCAGTTTCCGTGTTCAAAACCCTTTTCGTTTTAGATTTCCGGAGCTTTTCTTTTTACCAGTATTGAATTTAATTTACAAAAATAAATCAGAAAAATCCAGACGTTTCGGGGGAACATATCGCCACAATCTTCGTTGTCGAAAATAAACCTTGCAAGAAACGAGCGAGTCGGTAGTTATTAAATATCTTAATAATATAACTGTCAAAACTCAGCTTATCGCTTAGGCCAGTTGTATCCTCGGAAAAGGAACCTTTGTCGTTTATTTCGATAACCTACAAACAAAATACAGAACAAAAGAGTAAAATAAAAACATTAATAATGTGTAAATATCACTTCAAATTCTAGAACCAGAGCGTAAATCTAGTGATGCTCCACACAGTGCTTTCTCTCCTGTCACGTGTCTCTCTTACGCCTTCCTGTTCTGCTTGCTGGGAACTTGAACACGTGTCCAGCGAACAGTGGCCGATAAGGAAACTTCGGCAGTAAGAGTCCTTTTGTTTGGACGTCTGAAACACAAACTTGTAAGAATGAGTCCAAGCCTTTGTTATTATCACAAAACAGGAATTTCCTTATCATGTCTGCTACTTACTATCGCCAGGAAGCTTCTATGTTTTGACGTCATTTCCGTGAAACTTAAATGGGACGACTAAGGCAGTTGTTATCATGACACTTTAACATCAGAAAGCGAAGAAGATTACAAGTGACGGAGTGAGATGACGGGGGCTGCTTGAGGGAGATTTCAAACCAATCACGGCTGGCATCTCTGAACAGCTACAGGTCTTGTTAAGTCTTCAGATCCGTAACCGCCAAGTGGTGGAAACTGACCGTTATCGTGCATTGCCTTACGGAAGCAGCAACGTGACAGCTCTGTCCGAGCACAAGGCGGTCTTATTTTCTGCACTGAGTGAAAGTGGTCACTTCTACGCTCCTAAGGCTTTGTCCCCGAAAGATTATATTTCTTTAAATTAGATTAACACGGAAGTTCTGAAAAGTTGTACTGCGACCACCTAAATTATTGAATACGTTAACATGACTCCGTCCTCTCTGCCGATCAAAGAAAGGGCAGTTCTGCACACTGATGCAGGTCCTTATCAGGCTCTACGTTTACAGTTGGAACGTAAATAGCTTTACAGCCTCTCTACAGTAAACTATAAAATATTCCTTTGCAGACACGCAAATTTAGTTACATTTTCCGAAACACACCAGATCTGATTTTCCAGAATTGTGCACAGCTGCAACTATATTTTAAATAATTTTTGAGAACTCAGCGATTTCCAGTAGGATTTGTTTGTACTCCCTGGGTGCTCACGACCCACAGTGTGAGAAATAGTGACTTATAAGGGTGGCCCGTGCCGGCCCTTACACCATGACCGGTCTTCGATGTGTTCTGTGCCGTCCGCGGTTAGCTCAGTAGCAGTCGTGCCGTAGGAACGAAATGCAGTGCTTTGCTTCATGAGACGTTTGAGTGGCCGCTTGGTTTCATGAAGTGAAGCCCCAAATGTCGACAACTTCAGTTAGGACGTGTGGGGCTGTTTTGCCTCTCTTAGGCACCTTTCACAAATGGGTTCATTTTCCAAGTTTCAAAAGTTATCCTTTCAAGTGAAGGTGTCCTGTAATCAGATCCAAATAGAATCGCTGGTGACAATTGGACAGCAGATAAATACGGTTCTTCGGCGAGAGATGGTCTTCCACTTCGGGGTTCATCTTCGAGGTTTATCTGTCCACAATGAAAGCGCCACTTCCACCTGACCCCTGTGTCATGTGAAGGTACACCTTCCTGATGCACAGCGGTCATCTGGTCGTGGGTCTCGCTGGCGAACTTCCCTTGCAAATACAGGAACCGTATCACAGTGCGAACCTCCACTTTCTCAAGCAACGTCGCCATTTTGCTTCTGCCCCGTCCTGTGGCTCCCTCTCTCCACTTGGCGCGGGAAAATATGACTGTTCGGCAAGCTCAGGAAATGGGCTATCTCCTATATAGAACAATATTTTGGAATTATGATTTTCTCATGGTGATAATTAAAACATTATGACTTTCCACCGTACGTCATCCAGGATCTGAAAATGTCTTCCCTTGAAGAGACTCGAACTGCAGTCTTACAACCTGTGGTCAGTCGAACAAACTTTCAAAGTACGTATCCGTTGCACGAAACACGCTTCGTGTTGAGCGCCTGTGGTTCTTATTACATTGAATGAACGGAATATCCCTTATGTAAAAAAAACGTAAAGCTATCCCTGCAACAGGCCATGGAGACCCATAGGGTTGTGAGACGTCGAGGCTCCCACATTTTCTAGACAATCGGCTCACAGATGGCGGCAAGTTTGTCAGCCTTACGTGCCGGCAGCCCTTTACCCACCAGGAAGATTCCTGATACTCATTTCTGTTAGAGGCTGAGTCGACCCCAGGGCCATAGTGCGTTCAGATTGATTAGGTCAATTGAAAACATCCAGTGACCTCATCGGAACTTGAACCCACGACCTTCCGGCTTGTAGCATAGTGCCTCAACCAACTACACTACCGCTTGTAAGTTATGTAAAATGTATAGGTGTAATCTTACATGACGGGTTTCCATAGAATTTTAAAGAGAACATGTCCAACAGCTATGTTACAAGCCGGAAGGTGGCGAGTTCGATTACCGATGAGGTCATTGGATTTTTCAATTGAATTAATCCTTCCAGCCGCACTATGGCACTGGGGTCGTATTAGCCTCTAACAGAAGTGAGTACCAGGAATCTTCCTGGGGGTAAAGCTTCGCTTCTCGGCGAGAATGACAGACCTCACCCCAAATTGTGAGCCGATTGTCTAGAAAATGTGGGAGCCCACCACAAGTGATACCTTCGTGAAGAATGTATACCTTGAAGCGGCCCAAAAATGAAATGACAATTTTCCTGAAAACGGTTTGACCAGTTTTGATTAAATTTTGAAAATATGGGGGGGGGCAATGAGCCCAAATAATAAGGCTATGATCAGTCAGAATTACATGAAACTGCACATTGTACAGATGTTTTTATCGTATAAAGAAAACTTAGCAATGTGACCGCAGAGGCTGCAGCAGGTTTGTCCTGACTTTGTGGTGTGGGTAGTTCAAGCAATGCAAGTGATGGACAAGGGGAAAAGAGAGGAATGGGGGGGCTTTCGTCAGGGCACAGCTGTTGGTAAGTTCCCTGCTAAAGGGGGGAGGGGGGGTTTAATTCTGCGGGCTTTACAGATACGAAATCTTGAGTGTAATGAAGTGACAGGTCTTATCGATCGCGTAATAGAACCCCCCCCTCTCTCTCTCTCTCGACAATATTGTTTCTACAGTTCTACCGAAGATAACTCCAAAGTTACACTATCTCTGGTCTTATTGTTGCGCTTATGGGGTGTAGAGGGGGGTCATACAACGCAGGGAGAGGCGATTTACACTAGACTGTCAGAAATACCTCCACACCCCACATTTGGATGGGTTTAGCTTCACGTAATGATCAGATTTCAGTTGTAATGTGGCAAGTCCATTTCCTTCTTTGCTGTGTATGCATGGTAAATTCTAATGCCTGTGAGTACGGAAGGGAACTACAGGGAGACTAATGAGGTGGTATGCAACCCCACCAACAAACCGTCCCTTCTGTTCACTAATGACGAGTGGAAAGCTAAAGATATCAATTGGAATTTTTTTTTTATTTGTTGAATTTGAAGTTCTCTCAGGGGGCACGCGGTAGCGTGGTTGGTTGAGGGACTACAGGTATGCTACAAGCCGGAATGTCGCGGGTTATAGTCCCTATGAGATGGATTTTTAATTGACCTAATCCTTCTAGCTGCACTATGTCCCTGGGGTCGACCCAGCCTCTAACAGAAATGAGTACCAGGAATCTTCCTGGGGTTAAAGGGCGGCCGGCGCGTAAGGCTGACAACCTTACCACCATCTGTGAGCCGACTGTCTAGAAAATGTGGGAGCCTCGACGTCTCACAACCCTATGGGTCTCCACGGTCTGTTACAGGGATAGCTTTACATTTTTTACCTCGGCGGTGACTTTGAAAAGTGTCATTTTCGGGGATGTGAAGCACTGTTAAGGGGACGGATCCATCTGAAGGCAAGCTAAGCAAAACGTGTAACTTGTAAACAGTCTCTGAAAACATTGACAGTTAACTCCAGATTTACAAGCCTGATCGTTAAATGCTTCATTAGGTATAGTAGCCGTGAAAGTATCTAGGCGTATATAGTACCGTGTTTCATCGAATTTATCGGAGAGAAGTAGTCCTGCCACAAATGGAAATAATTACGCAAAATATAGGCAGTGTACATTCACTAAACAATAAAAGTAAAGTAAAGCTATCCCTATAACAGGCCGTAGAAGCCCATAGGGTTGTGAGACGTCGAGACTCCCACATCTTTTAGACAATCGGTTCACAGATGGCGGTGAGGTTGTCAGCCTTACGTACCGGCTGCGCTTTTCATCCTCCAGGAAGATTCCTGGTACTCATTTCTGTTAGAGGCTGAGTCGACCCCAGGGCCATAGTGCGGCTGGAATGATTTGGTCAATTGAAAAGAATCCAGTGGCCTCATCTGGAATCGAAACCAGGAGCTTCCTGCTTTTAGCATAGTGCCTCAACCAACTACACTACCGCGTGCACCCATATTTACGAAGTATTGGAGAGAGTCAGGAAAGAATTAGAGGAACAAAGGAAGACAAGGAGATAAAGAATGGAGAGCAGAAAGAAAATGAGAACTGCTAAGTAACAAGTCCTTACTCTGTTATCAGCCACGCTCCGGGCCAGAGTGACCATCTGATAATGTGCTGCGTGTCACTTCCATCACACATCTCACTTTAGTTCACCCGAGATTGAGCCTGAACTTTGAAGCCCTCTAATACACCGAGACGAGTTATGGGCCGACGCCCCAGGTTCGATTCCCGGCAGTGCAAAATTCTTCTCTTCTGCATATCGTCCAGACCGACTCTGGATCCCACTGAGCCTCCTATCCAGATTCCTCGGCGTTAAAGGGGTAGGGGCATGAAGCTGGCCACTCATATCCATTGCCGAGGCCGAGAATGTTGGAGCTACACCTCCACGCCGCCATAAATCTTCATGAGAGAACTTTGCCTTTTTAATGCTTATTACATAAATGTCACTATATGATACTGGAAGAAGACCCAATGAAATTTTGAATAAAGTAATTATCTTTGCGTGCGCCGGTCACGGCAGCCGAGCTGTCTAAGGCATGCACTGTCTTCTCTCGCTCGGAAGCCGGGATCGTGAGTTCGGATCTGTTTCCTGTGAGGTACGAACTGGATTCTTATATATTATTCTTATACACTGCCGGTCACAGTAGCCGCGCGGTCTAAGTCATGCACTGTCTTCGCTCACTCGGAAGCCGGGATCGTGGGTTCGGATCTGTTTCCTGTGAGGTACAAACTGAATTCTTATATATTATTCTTATACGCTGCCGGTCACGGTAGCCGAGCGGTCTAAGGCATGAACTGTCTTTGCTCTCTCGGAAGCCGGGATCGTGGGTTCGAATCACACTCAGGATATGGAATTTTTATTTTTTGTATCTATGCATTTTTGTGTTTGTGTACAGGTAGAGGCCTTGCGACGAGCTGATCACACGCCCAAGAAGTCCTACCGAATGTCTAAGATCTAGTAAACCGAAATGAAACGTAGAGTTTCATGTAGGTACGTCAAGGCCCAAATTTGGGCTGTAGCGCCAAAGGAAAAAATCATCTTTGTTATAGGCCATCTGATCTCAGAGAAGACATTCCATATTAGGAACAGGAGAACTTGGGTTCATGCAATTCCTGAGAGTTCGTTACTACGGTAACCCAAAATGACGTAATTTCAGAACCTTTACATATACGTGGAGAGACCCGCGGCAAATTAAACGTCAGCGAGACAGACTTATGGCCAAACGTCTTATAGTAGCACGTAGCAAGCTATGTGCCTGCCGGACGGACGGACGGACGGATGTGTGGCTAGCGAAATTGAACACATCTTCAACAACATGGTCGTTCTCTCCCCATCTGTCATCTGTAGCGTCCCCTTCCCTTCCCAGGCACATGCACCCTAGATTGTTATAAGGAGTAAATTTTCCTTCACGTGCTCCTGCACTTCGACCGCCTCTGTGGTCTAGTGGTCAAGAGTTCCTGGCTACAGATCCAGAGGTCCCGGTTTCGATTCAAAGCGCTACCAGATTTTCTGAGAAGTAGTGGGTCTGGAACGGGGTCCACTCAGCCTCCTGAGGATAATTTAGGGGCTATTTCAAGCAAATAGCGGCTCCGGTCTAGAAAACCGAGATTAACGGCCATGGGGATCCGTTGTGTTGACCGCGCGACACACTCTAAAGTTGGCACTAATTTCGCCGACAAGCGGCGGTCGCTCGGTCGATATAGTTCGCTTGCGAACTAAAAGCTCGGAGTTTTAAGAGTGAATATTAGGCGTTAGAGTGAACGCTGTGTCTGTGTTTTCATTTTATATCAATAACAATACCAACTTGCAAGACGTTCGAACTCCTGAAATGCGATAAGTAACAACGCGAAGCAATTAGGTATCCCTGAATTTGATCTCATAATCTAGAGAAAGATATGCCTGCTGTTTTGTACACGTCTTTGTGTTTTAGAATATAACTTGTAGAGCAAAAGAAACTTGGAAACGTTTAGAACTATTTCGCAAAGTAGTAAAGAAGTTATCGAGAAACACTTCCTTTTACATCTTCCTCCCGGCATAGGTCTCAGACCCCCTCAGAAACCTGTCCTCTTCCATAAGTTACAGACGAGAGCATGTTAGTACTTTCATTTGTCCCTCAACGGAATTAAATTCCCTCCCATATCCTCGAAATACCATTACTCATTCTATCATCCAACTCACAACATGGAGACTGGTTTATTACGTCATCAACCGTCAGCAAAATGGCGGGCGGTGTTTTGAGTTTGCCTTAGTAACCGAGTGAAGACTCTTAAGACAGAGGGGGAAGTAATATTTCACTGATAGCTACATTTCTTGTCTCTTTCGTGAGTGGTAAGTCTTTAAGCAGTAAAACATCTGTAGTACGTTCTGTGAAATGGCTGTCACCATTATACATATTTCAAACGCTTGTGGAGTTCCTCACGGTGAATTGGAAATTGGCCCATCTATTAACTGCCGCAATGTAAGATGCGTGCGTAATGGAGATTAATGCCACAGTGACTTATATCCCTCTGTACTTCGCGGAAAACTTGTTTTCGTGTGGCAGCTCTTGTGCCATAGTGTAAGGTTGTTTGAATGCCAGGTTCTGAGGAGAATATTTTTGCCGAAGGAGAACAGAGAAATAGGAGGCTAGAGAGGTTTCTATATTGAGGGACTTCATGATTCCCCTCACAAGTACAGAGTGACCGGATTAGAGGAATTCAAAATAAAATAATTATATCTCAGAAAGAATTTATTATACACATTAATTGGTTACACCATTACAAAGGGAAACTATCAACGTTTTTTCTGTCATGATATGTATACAGTGTCCGTCTTGTAGTGCACTCCATTTCACCTGTCACTTCACGACATGTTTCGGCAACACAGTGCCATCCTCAGGTGTCCCAATTACGTCAATCTATTGCATTGCTTGCCCTCATATGTTTTCACAACACCATTTAAAAAGTATTTAAAAAGTGCATATTTGTCAACTATGATAAATTTACACTCGCTAAAACTTGTTAAGATAATTCATCTTATTTGTCTTAAAACTTGCATGTGGTTCGTTCACTATGGGGTCGTTTTTCTTATTTTCTATGTAAACCGCGTCTTGTGATGTGTGTTCCCTTCTTAGCTGCGAGTGTTGTTTTCTGCATATATAACTTTCTCAATAAATTTGATGTGGCTTCCCTTGGTGGCACGACAAATATTCAGGCTTGAAGCATTTTTGTGTTACCGAAGCTACAGCGTCCCTTATGAGGGCTTTCGTGTGTTGAAGCTCGTTGTTCTTAACCTGGTAGACAATGTTCTTCACATAACCCCACAAGAAAAAAAAATCCATTGGAGTTAAATCTGGCGACCTGGGAGGCCAAACGATTGGTTCATCTTCGCCGATCCAGCTCTTAGTCATCTCTGTGTCCAGGTGATTCCTAACATGGTGGCAGAAATGTGGCGGCGCATGCGCGTAAGCCGTGCATGGAAAGAAAAGTTACAGGGGTTTCCTTTCATCCGGACACGCTGTATTTGGATTAATAAAATCAAGAGAATGGGATAGGTGGGACATGTAACAGGCATGGGACTTAATAGAAATACATACACAGTTTGGGTGGGAAAACCTGGATGGAGACTGGTAAGATCTAGATGTGGATTCGATGATAATATTAAAACAGATGGAAGGGTTTTGTGGAAAAGGTAATGAACCATAGATTTACATTAAATTCTATGATTCTTGAGTGACTGAACAGTTGTTGTCTTCTCAGGACGGACTCAGTGTCATGGAGTTAGTTTAGCTTCGTGTCAAAGTGTCTCGGAAAAGTACGCAGTGAAGTATCAGCCCAACAGTTCAGGATAGATGTTGGCCCACCCGAGATTCGAACTGGTCGCTTCCGTAATGAGAGTCCAGAGCGTTACCGCTAAGCAAACCCGCTCGATGGCTTGTCTCTGTAGTGAATTTGGTTGAAATTTTTATAAAATGTATATAAATAAGGTTAGAAAATGAAGAATGTCGTCTTCTGGTCTGTGGCGTCCTGTAAGTCTTGTGTAAACTGACGTTTCGGAGGAACGTTTCGCCTCTATCTTCAGTTTCTGACCCTGCAGCCACTTGCTCACGCTGGTTCCTCGCTCCAGGGGTTTTCTGCCCTGAAGATTGAGGCGATACTTTCCTCCGAAACGTCGGTTTACACAAGATCTAGACGGCGCCACATCCCAGAAAACGGCATTCTTCATATTCACAGCCGTGACAACCTCAGATCTTACATGGTTAGAAAAGTTTGTATGAGTTAAAAAAGTAATTAATCGCACTAGCTGACGTGCAACAAAATGGATGGCCATAAAACACACGGCTCGCAACTTCAGTGATATTACAGCTCTTTGAAAATTAAACAGGACGTAAACTGCTTTCCCTGGGTTCGATCCCGGGTCTGGTCAAGTGGGATTTGTGGTGGACAAAGTGGCGCTGGGGCAGGTTTTCTCCGAGTACTTCGGTTTCCCCTGCCAATCTTCATTCTACCAATTGCTCCACAATCACCCTCACCTATCATCTGGGGCTGGTACAATAGGCCAGAAGTGGCTGCAGTACACTGGACTGTTCCACCCCACTAGCAATAAAAAAATCTGCTTTCCCACTAGCGTTTGGAACACGTCTTAGCGAACCACTGATTTAAAGGGGGCTGTTTCACTCACACACAAGATTTATCTAAGGCTCGCTAAGAAACATCATAAACGCATGTGGAAAATTATTTTTAGTTTTCTGCAAAGTAATTTCTGTCGAAATGATTCCAGACCTACTTGCCGTGGATTTCTGGCGTCCCGTCAGGCCGTCTCCTGCCGCTCTGCAAGTAAGAATTATTTACATAACGGATGCAGAATCCAATGTAAATCCGAATTACGTAATAACATTCTTTCAGTTCGCCTTTCATTGCTATTTTTATTTTCATTTTACGTAATAACATTAAGTAATTTATAATTGGGGATAAGCAAAGGTAGTAAGGAAGTGGCAGAGAGGCAAATCGCGGAGAAACAGCAATAAAAAGGGCAATAAAAGTTAAGATTTCTCTTGTTATGTTAAATTGAGCCTATTTTATTCTTGTTCGCCTCAGCCCAAGGGAAATAAACAAAGGTGTGCCGGCAGTTACAAGGAGAGCGGAGCTTACAACCGAATTACCTGCCGTGATTATTCTTGCACCCCCAAATTTTCGAAAACAGACGCTTTTTTTTTTAATTATATAGACCTATTCGAGAGTCAGTCACAGAATACGGTGTCCTTTATTTATTTAGGTCTAATTCCATTTACAAGATATAAACTTGAAACCTACGCTTTACATACCTGAAGTAGACTACACGTCTTCGTATCCCAGAAGAACAGTAGCAGTACCGTAGATGGTTGAGGCACTATGCTACAAGCCGGAAGGTCGCAGGTTCAAGTCCCATTGAGGTTATTGAAATTCTTTTGCCGGCCTTCTCCCTACCAAAATTTTGTGTGCAATATATTATTTGTGTTCCCTATAGGACACGTATGCCCAAGAGATTTTAGCGCCGTTTATTTAACAACACTTTCAATATTGGGTTGTCTGCACGAATCTACTCACGAATTGTGTGTGTGCGTAAAAAAGGTAAAGGTATCCCTGTAACAGGCCGTGAAGACCCACAAGTTTGTGAGACGTCGAGGCTCCCACATTTTCTAGACAATCTGACCACAGATGGCACTGAGGTTGCCAGCCTTAAGCGCCTGTCGCCCTTTACCCCTCAGGAAGATTTCTGGTACTCATTTCTGATAGAGGCTGAGTCGACCCCAGGGCCATAGAGCGGCCACAAAGGTAATTAAGACAACAGTGAACAAACAGGTATTAATTAAATTCATTGGTTCACTGTTAGTTGATAATCAAATTGGAAAGAAATAGAAAATGTAGGCCTTTACTGAATGAGCAGTCAATATTCAGGTTACACTCTGTTCCCATTACTTGTGCTAAAAAAATCACGCACGCACACACACACACACACACACAGACACACTGTTATGACAATTGTTGAGAGTTCAACAGGAAGTCGCTTGAATTGTCATTCCAGACTTCGAACATTACCGCCCACTGCTTTCTCCTTTGTTCCTTTCTAATCCAACGTTTTATTGAATAATGCCTCGACAGCGATGTTCAACACCGTTTCCCACGAATAACACCCACAAATAATTAACCGTAAACCATTTCCTTTCTGTAATACCATATACTTCACATACCCGCATCACAATAGAATAAATACACACAGAATACATACAATACAATACAATACAATACAATACAGTATACTAAAGGAAACCACATACACGGTCGTTCGTGACTGCTACAAAACTTCCGTTCATGCAAAGAGTTAATGCCCGACAGTTCGTTGCCATAGTAACCTGAAATTGCGTAATGGGAATGGTATCTCGGGCTTACAAAACTATTTACTTGTAAATAGGATATGTATATTGTTTAATATGCACGTCAAAGTCTTATTATAACAGAAACAGTTTCAACACAGTCTGGGTTCGAGACTTTCCCTTCTTTTGTCACGATATGTTGCTGTAACTAGTGAAAGAACGTTCTTCATATGGATACCGACCAAGCGACCGCCACTTGTCGGCGAAGTTAGTTCCAACTTTAGCGGATAGAGGGTGTCGCGTGGTCAGTGCAACGAATCCCCACGGCCGTTATTTTCGGCTTTCTAGACCGGAACCGCTATTTCCTTGAACTAGCTCATCAATTAACCTCACGAGGCTGCCATATACCCAGAGGTCCTGGTTCGATTCCCGGCGCTACCAGATTTCCTCAGAAGTACTGGGTCTGGAACGGGGTGCACTCAGCCTCGTGAGGATAATTGAGAAGCCATTTGAAGGAAATAGCGGCTCGGGTCTAAAAAACCGAGCTTAACGGCCGTGGGGAATCTTTGCGCTGACCACGCGACACCCTCTGTCCGCACTAACTTCGCCGACAAGCGGCGGTCGCTCGGTCGGTATAGTTTTCTTACGGACTAAAATCACGGAGCTTGTAGCTAGCTTGCTTTACTTACTGAAAACTTCTGTATTCTGAGATAAAACATCTTATGGTTACCTGAAAAGCAACCGACGTTTCGTAGCATCGTATCGTTTCCATGTTCAGGGTATAAGGGTAAGTCAAAGCAAATAAACAAGAATCTCTGCCTGCCTCCTCCTTGCTGGTTTACTACTTGATTTGCTCTTCCGACATGAGGGTGCAGGGAAACATGGCTCTCCTTACCGTCTGCTTCTTGCTGGTTTCTTTGCGTGTCTTATTCGGCACTGAAGATGGAGGCAGTACTTCGCTGCGAAACGTCTTTGAGTTTCTATCTAAGTGGACCGAGTCACATCACAGAAGTAGTAACCGCTAAGAGACGAGGCAGTGTGTTTAGTAGGGCTCCTGTAGTTTTGACAGACCGCTGTAGTTAAAACAGCCAACGAAGGAAGCGAAAAAGACAGACAGACAGGCAGGCAGGCATATATTCTATTATGGAAACTTCTCCCCTACTTGAAGAAATAATCTCGGTGTGATCTTTCTGACATTTGAGCAAACAAAACACAAACCCGTCGAGACAACAAACAGATTTAAACCACGCTGTGGAAAGAGACAGAACAGATAGTTACCCAACCGCCCACTGTAGCAGCACCAGCGGATATACCAGCGCCACAGTACAGTGGGCGGGCAGATTCTTCATTAACATCGAAACAAAAGATGCAACGTTCCATATGATAATACAATGAAAATAGGTAAACAATGGAATATATGAAGGTTTCTAATACGGAAATACCAACTGCAAACTACAGCACCCAAAACTTTTCAATGCGTTGAACGCAATTTTGTACAGGACAGGAAATGAAGCATTACCAACGTGGATTATACACTATTAGCGATTTTAAAAGCATAAAAACCTATGTAAATTAAAAAAAAAATTATAAATACATTCATTTGGATAGTCGATGTATATAGTATATATATGTAATCCTCCATGACTTTTCGTCCGCAAGCCAACTATACCGACCGAACGACCGTCGCTTGTCAGCGAAGTTACGGCCAACTATAGCGGATAGACGGTGTCGCGTGAGCAGCGCAACGAATCCCCACGGCCGTTAATCTCGGTTTTATGGACCGGAGTATGTATGTAGTACGTATATTATACTTACAAGATATCTGTTGTTGACAGAAGGTGCAAGTTTACTCAGGTTGTAGCGAACGCTCCTCACTTGCATTCGACAGGTGGCTGGTTGTAATTTAAGCCGGAATATCAACTTTCATGGCCTCACAGGAATAATTTTGTGGCTTAACTATAAGTGTGTATAGGTCGCAAAATTAATTGCGTTCCCGCTGTCACCGTACAGCCTGATATGGACCGGCAATAGCGTGCAGAACTACACTTTTCGTGACTGCACAGGAACATTCTATAGCTTACTGTAGGTGTAGAGAGGCTGTAAAGCTATTTAGGTTCCTGCTGTCACCGTACAGCCTGATAGGGACCTGCAACAGTGTGCAGAGCTACACTTTCCGTGACTGTACAGGAACATTCTATATCTTACTGCAGGTGTACAGAGGCTGTAAAGCTATTTAGGTTCCTGCTGTCACCGTACAGCCTGATAGGGACCTGCAACAGTGTGCAGAGCTACACTTTCCGTGACTGTACAGGAACATTCTATATCTTACTGCAGGTGTACAGAGGCTGTAAAGCTATTTAGGTATTTCGTGACTGTACAGGAACATTTTATAGCTTACTGTAGGTGTAGAGAGGCTGTAAAGGTATTTGGGTCTCTGCTATTGCCGTGCAGTCTGGCAAGGTCCTGTAACTATGTTCATAACTGCACTTTGCCCTGATCCGCAAGGATGGGTGGAACGCACAAAATTGTGTATTATTTTAGGCGATCTATGTATCAAAAATTTTGAAGACTGATTGGGTCATAAACTCAACATTTACTTCCACATTCCAAAGTATCATATAATTTTCTATATTAAAAATCCAGAAACATCCACTTTAAGTTCTCAACAAATATCATAAGTAGTTTTCAAAAATGAAGCTCTTCAGAGCAATGACGACAAGTCACGAGTTATCTCATTCGAAACTCAGAATAACCTAACAGGTTCCTATCTCACATCCAAGAGTTTCAGTGTTATAAAATCCTTTGCCTGCCATGCAGAAACCATGAGTCGCCACTAGAGCATTGCTGCATTGATAAAACGCGCGGCAATCGCTTGGGTCAGGGAAGTATCCTGATGTAGTGCATATGAAGCCTGTTGTCGTGGGCGCTGGCGTGGTGGTGGTAGTAACGGGGTTCGTGCAGCCTCCCCAGACGCAAGTATCTACTGGGTCGAAGTGTCCGTAAGGGGTGCAGGTACCACGGATGACATTCAGACTCTCGTCGCATCTGTAGAAGTTGTGGCAATCCAAGGAATCAGGGAAGAAGCCAGGCGACGTACATTGGAAGGCAACGTCTTCAGACGAGGCCTTATCCTGCAAACAGACGTCACTTGCCTTACTGCAGCGGCCCGATCACAGATATTGACCAAACTTTGCGATGCGTCCCGCTTGGCCTAAAGACGCCACACTTCCTGTTCCTTTTATTTTACAACGCTATCAAAAACAAACTCCGTGGTTTTAGTCCGCAAGCGAACTATACCGACCGAGCGACCGCCGCTTGTCGGCGAAGTTAGTGCCAACTTTAGTGAAGAGAGGGTGTCGCGTGGTCAGCGCAACCGATCCCCACAGCCGTTAATTTCGGTTTTCTAGACCGGAGCCGCTATTTCCTTGAAATAGCTCCTCAATTATATCCTCACGAGGCTGAGTGAACCCCGTTCCAGACCCACTACTTGTCAGAAAATCTGGTAGAGCCGGGAATCAAACCCGGGACCTCTGGATCTGTAGCCAGGAGCTCGACCATCAGATCAGATCAGCGGTCTCTCGGTCGGTATAGTTCACTTGCGGACTAAAACCACGGAGTTCTCTCAAATTCTTGCCACGTAATCCTCAAGTTTCATCCCTCCTGATTTGGTCTTCCTAATTTTAATAACATCGTATTACTTCGAACATAAAACGCCCTCGAATTTAAGACGCATCCTGTTTTGAATTTGAATTGTAGGAAAAAAAATTAGAAAGGTGATCATCCCTCGAATGTAAGGCGCACATGATTTTTTCAACTGGGGCGAAAATGTGTAAAAGTTCCTGCTTATTTTCGAAATAATGTGATATATTAAAGTTAATAATACTATATTTAAAATACTTAACATATTATTGAATCGAGTTTCAGTGATTCTTGAAACAACTTACCATACGCAGTATTAGGACGCACAGGAGCGGCAGCCATTGGTGGGTCGACATGCCGACTGCAGCTGACTCGTAGTCTAGCCGCTGTTTGGACTTGTGTCAGTTCTGCCACGGCGAGTGTGCGTTTCACTTCGTATAGCTGACATTGTAGTATCTTTGTGACGTCAACACTTTATGCTAATTAGTGGCACCTCACACTCGTCTCAAGTGTTACTTAACTGTCCGTATTCCCAAATGAATAATTACCATTATTCTTGAAGGAAAAAGAATAGTGCATGTCCCGTACGTACATATGTAGCTGATTAATGACTGTCATGTAATATCTGAAAAATTGTATGGTCACATATCAGGTCTACTAGGTCTGTGATCGATATTTCAGCATATATTTCCTTATCCTTAGGAACCCTAAAGACACCCCACTAACCACCAGCGTTTTTAGCCTATTTTCCCTTTTGAAAAAAGAAAGAAGCTTATGAAATCATCTTTCTTTCTGTGTGTCCCCTTCCGCCTAACATTGCTCTAGGAAAGTGCTCGGTAAACACATTCCCGCTACAAGGAATACGTACGCAACAATAGAAGAATCATTGGACGCGGTGTTTTCTATGCGGTTCGTGTCGTATCAAATACTAAGTATCTAGTGAAAGGAAAGTAGATTATTAGTTCTTCCCAGAACTTCTTTTAATTTTTTTTTACCATTAGGCCAAGAATAGGTTTCAATAATGATTTCATATCTTCTGAGTTGTTACGACGGAGAATGACGCGGAAGTTTACCGACGTTTCGAAGAATCATGCAACCTCCATCTTCATAGTAAGAAGTAAACAAAGCAAGCTTACTGTTTCATTATGTTCTTCCGAAATATTGCTAAATTGTACCAGACTACACGGCTTAACAACAGAGAAGGCCCCTTTATTTGCGGAGGTACCTGGTTCGCATCTGACAAAGCCGTTGCGCAGAGCGGCGGAAGACGGAATTCAGTCCATATACCGAGCACATTGGTTCTCAAGTACAAATCAGGGAGGTGCTCGGTTCGAATCTGGGCCAAGACAGCAGCAATCCTGACGCTTTTCGTGTCTGAATTAGACCATGATCGTTCCCTTCAAAGTTCCTGCTCAGTCATCACTCACCAGCAACCTCATTATTCTGCGCCATATACCGCGAGATCCTCACAGCGTCGTTAAAGAAACCTTAGATAAATGAAGCACAGTGAGGCTCTCGTTTAGGTTTTTTTTTGTTGGGGGGCAATGGATTTGAACGCTAAACTGAAGAGAATTTAATTGGAGCAAGTTAAAAGTTTATGTTATTGAACTGTGTTCATTGAATTTGGACATTAACTGAAGGATGCAAAACCAAGGAACAAAACAGATACGAAACCAAATTCGGGTGTTACACTTTAAATAGGAGCCGCAGTAACTCAGTCGGTATAGGGTTGGATGGCGGAGGGCTCGGAGTTTGAATCCCGGTGCGGTCAATAATTTTCTCTTCTCCGAGTCGTCCTGACTGCCTCTGGGCCCCACCCAACCTCCTATCCAATGGGTACTGCTGGCCCTTTCATCGGGGGCAAAGCGGCAGGGGCGTGAAGCTGACCGCTCACCTCCAACTAGTGTCGAGGTCAAGAAAATATGGATCTACACATTCACTCCCACATACACCTTCATGGTGTAGTGCTTAATTAGTTAAGCAAGGAGACAAATTTATCTTACCTTATTCCACTTTAAGCAAAATACAGCTTCCATCGTGAAAGGTAAAGGTAAAAGTATCCCTGTAAGAGGCCCTGGAGGCCCACAGGGTTGTGAGCTGTCGAGGTTCCCACATTTTCTATTCAATTGGCTGACAGATGGCGGTGAGGTTGTTAGCCTTATATGCCGGCCGTCCTTTACCCCCAGGAAGATTCCTGGTACTCATTTCTGTTAGAGTCTGAGTCGACCCCAGGGTCATAGTGCGGCTGGAAGGATTAGGTAAATTGAAAACATCCACCTCATCGGGATTCGATCCCGCGACCTTCCGGCTTGTGGCACAGTGGCTCGACAAACTACGCTACCGCGTGCTCCACGACATACAGCGTAATACAGGAATTATTGAAGCGGAAGTTATGCATGGAAATTTATCACTTATTGCTTTAAAACATTCATTCATTTCTTGTGCAATTTTAAGCATAAACTTCCTTTTAGGCGTGGATCTTCCATTCTCGGCGCGATGTCATTTACCTTGTTGTTCACACGAAGAAACACGAGGAAGGACAACATGCACAAGAAGCCTAACACAGTCAGGCAGCAAGTGTTTTAAACACTTGCTCATAAATTTTTCCTTGATGAGAATTGACTTAACTGCGCGACATTGCATCCCAGGTGTGTTTAAGCCTTCCAGACAAGAAACGGCTTTTGTCCTACGTGTCTACGCAGGGGCACTATGCTAGAAGCCGGAAGATCGCAGGTTCAATTCCCAATGAGATCACTGAATTTTTCAATTGATCTAATCCTTCCAGCCGCACTGTGGCCCTGGGGTTGACTCAGCCTCTAACAGAAATGAGTACCAGGAATCTTCCTGGGGGAGTAAAGGGCGGCCGGCGCATAAGGTACCTTATCTGACGTCCATCTGTGGGCTGATTGTCTAGAAAATTTGGGAGCCTCGACGTCTCACTACCGTATGGGCCTCCACGACCTGGTACAGGGATAGCTTTACCTTATCTCACGTCCATCTGTGGGCTGATTGTCTAGAAAATTTGGGAGCCTCGACGTCTCACTACCGTATGGGCCTCCACGACCTGGTACAGGGATAGCTTTACCTTATCTCACGTCCATCTGTGGACTGATTGTCTAGAAAATTTGGGAGCGTCGACATCTCACTACCCTATAGGCCTCCATTGCCTGTTACAGGGATAGCTTTACCTTTTTATGTGTCTCGCCATTTGTGTCTGTCGCCTATTTCAAATGCGGGTTATTGGTCCGCGGCATTCGTAAGTTTTAAAAATTTGTACCGCATCTGTTGGTGTAGTGGTACCCTCATATTGGAGAGGCGCTAAGTTCGAATCTCTAGCAGGGACATATACTGTCCTGACTGATGCCTTTCGTGATTTTCATCAGTTCCTCCACATAACTCGAGTAGGACTTGATGCTTCTAAATTCTGCAGAATTGAACTCTCTACAATCATGTTCTCAGTCTACGCTTTATAGTCTGCATACTGAGAGCGTAGCGAAGTATACCGCAAGCAAGTGACAAAATGGCGTCAAGTCATTCTTACCTTGAGATATCAACCAGCAGGGACAGTAAACGGACCTGTCTACAAACCGCAGTTCCATTAGTGGCCAGAGTACTTTTGTTGCCAGGCTGCTACGAAAATAAAACATTTAATTTTACCTTATTCTGAAGCTGAACCTTTCTTGACAAGCCATCAGTTGTGTAGCTACTCAAGAACTTTCCAACATTTTATGGAACCTGTAGGTTCATTATCGTGATCCCTCCACTGGTTCCTATCCTGAGCCAGATCAGTCCATACCACCTCATCATATCTCTCTCTAAGATCAATTTTAATATTATCCATCCACTTATGTCTTGGTATTCTTAGTGGTCTCTATCGTTCTTGTGTTCCAACCGATATTCTATATGCATTCAGCTTCGTCCCGATTCGTGCTACATACCCTTCACATCTCATGCTCCTTGACTTGATCATTCCAATTATACTTGGAGAAGAGTACAAGTTATGAAGCTCCTCGTTATGCAGTTTTCTCCAACCTCCTGTCACTTCATCTCTCTTCGGTCCAAATATTCTCCTCAACGCCCTCAGTCTGTGTTCCTCCCTTAATGTCAGAAACCAAGTTTCACACCCATACAGAACCACGGGAGAAATTATAGTTTTATGTATTCTAATTTTTATGTTTTTAGAGAGCAGACGAGAAGACAAAAGGTTCTGGACTGAATG